>NC_053396.1:111587274-111666416 GCF_905171765.1 Bufo bufo
GCACACATGAGCGATTACATGCTGCAGTGTCTCCGCAATGACCGCCGAGTTGCCCACATTCTAATTTGTGCTGATTACTGGGTGGCCACGCTGCTGGATCCCCGTTACAAGGACAACGTACCGTCCTTAATTTCCTCACTGGCAGACGCGCTGCTGGTGGCATTCCCACCTGACAGCGGGGGCACAGTGGAAGCACAACGCAGCTGGGGCACCGCCAGCACCTCAGAAGGCAGGGTTAGCATGGCCGAAATGTAGAAAAACTTTGTCAGCACGCCACAACAACCAGCACCACCAGCTGATATGGAATGTCTTAGCAGGAGGCAGCATTTCACTAACATGGTGGAGCAGTATGTGTGCACACGCCTACACATACTGAATGACGGGTCTGCCCCCTTCAACTTCTGGGTCTCCAAATTGGGCATATGTCCTGAGCTTGCCCTTTACGCCTTGGAGGTGCTGGCCTGCCCTGCAGCCAGTGTATTATCTGAACGTGTGTTTATCACGGCAGGGGGCGTCATCACAGACAAGCGCAGCCGCCTGTCCACAGCCAATGTGGACAAGCTCACGTTCATTAAAGTGAACCAGGCATGGATCCCTCAGGACTTGTCCGTACCTTGTCAAGAATAGACATGTATACCGGCACTAACCAGCCATTGTTATACTGCAGCGCAATTGCTCATGTTTGTATTTTGGATATTTCACACTCTTTTGGAGTGTACCCTAATTTTTTAAAATAAAATGAAAACCAAAAACCTGTTTTGGCTACCTCGTCCTCCTCCACCACCGCTTCCACCTACACCGCTATGTCCACCGCCTCCTCAAACTCCTAGTCCATATGGAACTCCACCTCATAAATCACATTTTTTTATTTTATTTGTACGTATTTTATTTTATATCATTTCACTACTTTGTCATTTACATTTTCGGGTGAAATTCACAAATTTTTGGGTGCATAGTACCACTGCTATACCTAGTAGGCCGTTTAAAAAAAAAAAATTATTGTAATTTACATTTTAGGGTAAAATTCACCAATTTTGGTGTGTATAGTACCACTGCTATACCTAGTAGACCGGTAAAATAAAAAATAAAAGTTGTCAGTTACATTTTCTGGTGAAATTAACACATTTTTGGGTGTATAGTACCACTGCTATACCTAGTAGACAGGTTAAACAAAAAAAAAATTGTCATTTAAATTTTCGGGTGAAATTAACCAATTTTTGCGTGTATAGTACCACTGCTATAACCTAGTAGGCCGGTTAAAAAATAAATACATTTTAATTTACATTTTAGGGTGAAATTCACCAATTTTGGTGTGTATAGTACCACTGCTATACCTAGTAGACCGGTAAAAAAATATAAATAAATTGTCAGTTACATTTTCTGGTGAAATTAACAAATTTTTGGGTGTATTACTGCTATACCTAGTAGACAGGTTAAACAAAAAAAAATATTGTCAGTTATATATTCTGGTGAAATTCAAAAACGTTTGGGTGTGATGTACCACTCCTACACCTAGTAGACCAAAAAAAAAATAATTGTCAGTTACATTTTCTGGTGAAATTCACCATTTTCTGGGTGTGATGTACCACTGCTATTCCTAGTAGACAGGTGAAAAATAAAATAAAATAGTCAGTTACATTTTCTGGTGAAATTCACAAATTTTTGGGTGTGATGTACCACTGCTATACCTAGTAGACAGGTTTAAAAAATAATAATTTGTCAGTTAAATTTTTTGGTGAAATTCACCAATTATTGGGTGTAATATACCCCTCCTCTACCTAGTTGACAGCTTAATACATTTCAATATTTTTTCTGTTACATTCTTGGGTTGACATTATACAATTTTAGACGTGAATAAACACCTGCTATGCATAGGTGACAGGGAATAAAATGTAATATATTATTCAGTAATTAATGCGTGCCACATCCTTTCATTCAATGCTTAAACTTTGAAAAGTTTTCACACTTTTACGCTTTAATAATTTCTCCCATATTTCAACTCTATAATTTTAAATTTGAAAAAATGAATCCTCCCTTGGATGTGGTCTCTCTTTCTCACGCTCCCTCTCTGGCCTGGAACCCTGATTCCCCGCCACCCGTGATCACCATGGTAAGCACATAAAAGAACATCAAAAGTTGATAGAGCAGATATCAAATTGCATCGTGAACATCACGGGGACGTGCGACATGGTGGGGCAGTAAGTGTGCACACGCCTACACGAACTGACTGACAGGGGTCAGCCCCTGCAACTTCTGGGTCTCCAAATTGGGCACATGGCCTGAGCTTGCCCTTTACCCCTTGGAGGTGCTGGCCTGCCCTGCAGCCAGTGTATTGTATGAACGTGTGTTTAGCATGACTGGAGGGGGTTATCACAGGTTATATTTCCCAATGTTTTGGGGTGTACCCTAATTAAAAAAAATACAAATACATTTAAAACCAAAAAGAAGTGTAGGCTACCTCCTCCTCCTCCACCGCCACTTCCACCTACACCGCCACATCCACTGCCTCCTCAACCTCCTACTCCATATGGACCTGGTCCTCCTAGAGCAAGATTATTATTTTTTATTTTTACGTTATTTAAAGTCATTTCCCTATCTACATTTGTTTGCAGAGCACTTGCCATGCTCTTAGCCACATTTTGACGACATTTGCAGCCCTCTAGCCCTTTCCATGACATTTTTACAGCCATTTTAGTGCTCAAAAGTTCGGGTCCCCATTGACTTCAATGGGGTTCGGGGTTAAGTTCGGGTCAAGTTCGGGTCCCGAACTCGAACTTTTTTCCGAAGTTCGGCCGAACCCGTCGAACCCGAACATCCAGGTGTCCGCTCAACTCTATTGATGTCCTATCCTCCAGATAGTAAAAGCAAACACAATGCAACAGGACTTTGCAAACATAGGGGGAAATTTCTCAAAACTGGTGGAAAGAAAAACTGCATTAGTTGTCCATAGCAACCAGTTTTCCTGTACACCAGTTTTGGTAAATGTCTCCCATAGAATATATGAACTAATGCTGTATTCAGTATATAAAATGAATAGGAGATACTTAATAAATATATTTGGATCAAAATCATGCTCATCTACCACGGCAATGTGACATCTTTCTGGATGGGTATCTACTCTATATAATACCTCTGCTTGTGCCAATGGGCCTCAAATTAATTCAGGGAGAGCAAGCTCCACATATATACTGAATCTGCTCTATATGAAACCACTTTTTGTACTAGCAGATCTCAAATGAGTTTAGGGATAGCAGGCTCCACATATATACTGCACTAATTGAAAACAGTCTATGGAAAAGATGGGTTTGTTATCCGTGCATAACCACAAATGAAGGCAGTTACACTTCCAAATGCATCTTCCACATAGGTCATCGATATCAGATCAGAGGGGGTCTTGGGCAGTCACCAGCACCAGAAACTATACTGTGGATGGAAGGCCCTGTCCGCTCACTTGAATGGAAACAGATGCAGTACCCTGGCCAGGGTTGCCAACCGTCTGTAGATTCACGGACAGTCCGCAAAAACAGGGTATTTTTTTCTGCTGTCCGTAGGGTCCGGCAGAAAAAAATCTTGTTTGAGAATTATCTTCAGTATTCACGGCACAACTGTAGCTCCCTACCGCGGCCAACATGCATAATGTAGACTGCAGGCCTCTTCCAGGCCAGCCTGCAGCCTGAGTTATCTCTATCACGGCACAGGTGGTATGCTCTGTGATGATGTAATCATGTCAGTGTGTTCAGGATGATATCATCTTGCTTCGTGCCACCTGCGCCAGGATAGAGCTAACTCAGGCTGATAGATGGCGGCACGGAGTAGGAATCAGGTTAGTGTTTAATTTTTCCCCCCTCTTCAACACAGAACTTCAGACCACAGAGGCCTTATAGGGGATGATTTACACTACTGGGGGCACAACAGGCTACAATTTACACTACTGGGGGCACTATAGGGGACTATTTACACTATTGGGGGACTATAGGGGACAATTTAAGCTGCTGGGGCATTATAGGGGACTACTTACACTACTAGGGGTACTATAGGGGTCCATTTAGGCTGCTGGGGGGGCACTATAGTGGACTATTTAAACCCTTAGTGACCATGCACATTTTTAAAAAATTGCATTCCAAGAGCTATAACTTTTTAGTTTTTTTTATCAATGTACTTGTTTGAGGTCTTCTTTTTTGCAGGACAAGTTATAGTTTTTAATGTACCATTTTAAAGATGGGCCAGACAGATATTTCACTCCACCTTCTCTAGTTATTCTAGAGGAGTGACAGTATTTTGTTTGCTTGGCTTCCTCTATCGATAAGCAAGGAAGATTCGTATTTCTTTATGATAAACTTGCTGGTACTTTATGTATTCTGGCCTTTATTTATATTCCCCCACCATTTTCCTCTGATGTACTTAATCGTCTTTTAACCTTTATGGACCAATGGCCTGAACGTCCTTCGATAATTAATGGGGATTTTAATTCTGTCATTAATCCAGAAACTGATAGGATTTCAATGGGAGAATATACAGTCAGGTCCATAAATATTGGGACATGGACACAATTCTAACATTTTTGGCTCTATACACCACCACAATGGATTTGAAATGAAACGGACAACATGTGCTTTACCTGCAGACTGTCAGCTTTAATTTGAGGGGATTTACATCCAAATCAGGTGAACGGTGCAGGAATTACAACAGTTTCCATATGTGCCTCCCACTTGTTAAGGGACCAAAAGTAATGGGACAATTGGCTTCTCAGCTGTTCCATGGCCAGGTGTGTGTTATTCCCTCATTATCCCAATTACAATGAGCAGATAAAAGGTCCAGAGGTAATTTCCAGTCTGCTATTTGCATTTGGAATCTGTTGCTGTCAACTCTCGAGATGAGATCCAAAGAGCTGTCACCATCAGTGAAGCAAGCCATCATTAGGCTGAAAAAGCACAACAAACCCATCAGAGAGATAGCAAAAACATCAGGCCTGGCCAAAACAACTGTTTGGAACATTCTTATAAAGAAGGAACGCACCTATGAGCTCAGCAACACCAAACGACCCGGAAGACCACGGAAAACAACTGTGATGGATGAGCGAAGAATTCTTTCCCTGGTGAAGAAAACACCCTTCACAACAGTTGGCCAGATCAAGAATACTCTCCAGGAGGTAGGTGTATGTGTGTAAAAGTCAACCATCAGGAGAAGACTTCACCAGAGTGAATACAGAGGGTTCACCACAAGATGTAAATGTCATGGTCTTACCTTCTTGCTGTTCTCCTTCGTTTGACATGTGCTGGCGGCCATCTTGGTTTCTGGGTTTCTTGTAGCCTTCCACCCTGCGGCTCCTCCTTCCCACTGGGAGGAGCTGGATGCCCAGCTCATATATATAGGAGGTCTGTGGCTTCAGTTCCTTGCTTGGTCCTCTTGTGTACACATGCTTCTAAGACTGCTGCTGCTTCTGGTTCCTGATCCTGGCTTCGTCTGACTACCCTGCTGGTTCCTGGTCCTGGCTTCGTCTGACTACCCTGCTGGTTCCTGATCCTGGCTTCGTCTGACTACCCTGCTGGTTCCTGATCCTGGCTTCGTCTGACTACCCTTCTGGTTCCTGACCTCTGGCTTCGCAAAGACTCTGCTCGGTTTCACCATCCGTTTGGACTTTTGCTTTACAGCTTTATTTTCAATAAAGCCTTCTTATTTTCTCTTATCTCTTGTTGTACGTCTGGTTCATGGTTCCGTGACATTAGGACCAAGCCATGAATTCTGACGGTACAGGGCCATCCTCGCTACCCACGCTGGTTGCCAGACTTGATCAGCAGGATCACCTGTTGGGTCGGTTCGCTGTGGCGTTGCAAACCCTGCTTGAACGCACGGCTCATTTCGCTCCCGTTGCCGATGGGTCGGTTGTCGCTCCTGGGCTCGCTCCTACTGCCGCTCCGGTTGTTGCGCCAGAGTCTACCCCGACACCTGTTGTTGCGCCTGCAGTGTTTCGGGGTATGACCGGTTCTGCCCCTCTTCCACAGCGCTTTGGGGGAGAGCCGACTCAGTGCCGAGGTTTCCTTAACCAGGTGGGCATTTATTTCGAGTTGCTGCCACATGCCTTTCCTACTGAGAGATCAAAGGTGGGCTTCTTGATCTCGCTGCTCTCGGACAAGGCCTTGGCCTGGGCCAGCCCTTTATGGGAGAACAACAATCCGGTGGTTGCCGAGTTTTCCGGTTTTGTTGCTTCTCTTCGGAAGGTATTCGATGTGCCGGCTCGTGCTGCCTCTGCTGCGAAGCTCCTTATGTCCATCAGACAGGGTTCACGATCCGTAGCTGAATACGCCATTGAGTTTCGTACCCTGGCAGCAGAGGTGGGCTGGAATAATGAGGCTCTGGTCGCTGCTTTCTCTCATGGTCTCTCGGATGCCTTGAAGGATGAGGTTGCAGCTAAGGACCTACCAGTTGAGCTCGAGTCTCTTATTTCATTCCTGATTTTGATTGACACCAGACTCAGGGAGAGACCTTCCTTTAAGGAGAACCTGTGGAGGTCTTCTAACAGATTGGTGCCTACGTTTGCTGTCCCACCCGTGCCTCCCTCTCCTCCCACGCCTCCTGGGGATGACTTGTCTGGGGGTGAACCCATGCAGCTGGGGTTTGCTCGCCTGTCCGAGGGGGAGAGGGCACTCCGGAGACGCGAGGGCCGATGCATGTACTGTGGTCTTGGTGGGCATTTTCGGTTGGCATGTCCGAATCGTCCGGGAGAACGCTCGTACCTGAGATCCTGTCGGGGGCAGATCTTGGGTGGAGTCTCCTCGTCCCCGGTTTCCCGTGTTGACAAACCACTGATCACTGTTGTCCTCTCCTGGGTCGGGGGCTCGGTGACGACCCAGGCGTTGGTGGACTCTGGTGCTGGTGGTTTGTTCATTGATAGTGTGTTCGCTGCCGCCAATTCCATTCCTCTGCAGGCTCGAGGTTCCCCACTGGCTCTTGAGGCGATAGACGGCAGACCCCTTCTGCCGCCACACGTGACTCATGAGACCCTTCCAGTGGGGATAGCCATTGGTGCCGTTCACAGAGAGTCGGTCTGTCTCCAGGTTATTTCGTCTCCACACTACTCGGTGGTCTTGGGGTACCCCTGGCTCCAGAAGCATAATCCGACTTTCGATTGGAGATCGGTCGAGATCCTCTCGTGGTCACCGCAGTGTGGGGCTAGTTGCATCCATGGGCCTGTCAAGTTGCTGTGTACTTCCTCGGACTCTCTGTTGCCTCCTGAATACGAGGAGTACCGGGATGTATTCGATAAGGTGCGCGCGGTTGCCCTACCTCCGCACCGCCCATACGATTGTGCCATAGAGTTACAATCTGGTGCCGTTCCTCCTCGTGGCAAAGTCTATCCACTGTCGGTAGCGGAGAATGAGGCCATGGAGGAGTACGTGAGGGAGGCGCTTTCACGCGGACACATTCGCAAATCTTCGTCCCCGGCAGGGGCTGGATTTTTCTTTGTGAAAAAGAAGGGCGGTGAGTTGAGGCCTTGCATCGATTACAGGGGTCTCAATCGCATCACGATCAAGAACGCTTACCCGATACCCTTGATTTCCGAGCTGTTCGATCGCCTTAAAGGGGCCACGGTCTTTACCAAACTCGACCTGAGGGCGGCATATAACCTGGTAAGGATCAAGGCGGGCGATGAGTGGAAGACCGCGTTTAACACCAGGACCGGTCATTATGAATCCTTGGTTATGCCCTTTGGGTTGTGCAATGCGCCCGCAGTCTTTCAGGAATTCATCAACGATGTTTTCCGTGACCTGTTGCAGCAGTGTGTGGTGGTCTATTTGGATGACATCTTGGTATATTCTGAATCCATGGAGGTCCACATTCTGGATGTCAGACGAGTGTTGCAACGGTTACGAGAGAACAAGCTGTTCGGTAAGCTTGAGAAATGCGAATTTCACCGATCCCAGGTAACCTTCTTAGGTTACATCATTTCCGCTGAGGGGTTCTCCATGGATCCTGAGAAGGTTTCGGCTGTCTTACAGTGGCCCCAGCCCAGTGGTCTTCGTTCCCTGCAGCGCTTTTTGGGCTTCGCCAATTATTATCGGAAGTTCATCAGGGACTTTTCCATGCTGGCCAAGCCTCTCACGGATCTGACCAGGAAGGGCAGTAATTCCCAGGTCTGGCCGCTCGAGGCCATCCGAGCTTTTGAGGCCCTAAAGTCCGCCTTTGTGTCGGCTCCGATTCTGTCGCATCCCAACCCTGGGTTGCCCTTTGTCCTCGAGGTGGACGCGTCTGAGACGGGAGTAGGCGCCCTTCTGTCTCAGCGTAGAACACCAGAGGGTCCTCTGCTTCCTTGTGGGTTTTACTCCCGGAAACTGTCTTCCGCGGAGTGCAACTATCAGATTGGTGACAGAGAGTTATTGGCCATCGTGCAGGCCCTTAAAGAATGGAGGCACTTGCTCGAGGGTTCGGTGGTTCCGGTTCTCATCCTGACGGACCACAAGAATCTGACCTACCTTTCTGAGGCCAAGAGATTGACACCACGTCAGGCCAGATGGGCTCTGTTCTTGTCACGTTTTAATTACGTGGTCTCCTACCTACCCGGTTCCAAGAACATCAGGGCGGATGCCTTATCACGGCAGTACTCCGAGCTGTCCAGGGAGGAGTCGATTCCGACTTCGGTCATACCTCCGAATCAGATCCTGGCCGCCATTCGCACCAGCCTGACCTCTCCCCTGGGTGAGCAGATTTTGGCGGCTCAATCTGGTGCTCCCTCTGGGAGACCCAACGGCAGATGTTTTGTGCCTGAGGAGTTGCGCACTCGGTTGTTGCGTACCTACCATAACTCCAAGACCGCGGGGCATCCTGGAAAGAATCAGCTGTCCTGGGCTGTTTCACGTCTGTTCTGGTGGCCTTCCCTACGTTCCGACATCGCCGCATATGTAGCGGCATGCTCCGTTTGTGCCCAGAGTAAGTCCCCTCGGCACCTTCCGTTGGGCCTTCTGCAACCCATAGCCACCGGGGAGCGCCCATGGTCACACCTGGGGATGGATTTCATTGTGGACCTCCCTGCATCCCGAGGCCATACGGTCATTCTCATGATTGTGGATCGGTTTTCCAAAATGTGCCACTGTGTTCCTCTCAAGAAGTTACCCTCTGCACAAGAGTTGGCCACGATTTTTGCCAGGGAGGTCTTCCGGTTGCACGGTTTGCCCAAGGAGATTGTGTCGGATCGGGGGAGTCAGTTTGTGTCCAGGTTCTGGCGCGCCATTTGCTCCCAGTTGGGGATTCATCTCTCCTTCTCCTCGGCCTACCACCCTCAGTCCAATGGGGCCGCAGAACGATCCAATCAGGCCTTGGAGCAATTCCTTCGTTGCTATGTCTCCGACCACCAAGACAATTGGGTTGACCTCCTGCCTTGGGCTGAGTTTGCCAGGAACACGGCGGTGAACTCTTCCTCTGGGACGTCTCCCTTCATGGCCAATTATGGGTTCCAACCTGCCGTGTTACCGGAGGTATTCTCTCCCCAGGATATTCCGGCTGTGGAGGATCACCTTTCCGTCCTACGTGCTTCTTGGGTACAGATCCAGAGGTCCCTTGAGGCCTCTGCGCAGCGCCAGAAACTCCAGGCTGATCGCAGACGAGCGCCTGCTCCTTCCTACCAGGTCGGAGACCGTGTATGGTTGTCCACCCGCAACCTCAACCTTCGAGTGCCCACTCCCAAGCTGGCGCCTCGCTTTGTTGGTCCCTTCCGAGTGCTTCGCAGGGTAAACCCGGTAGCCTATGCCCTTGCGCTTCCTCCTGGCATGCGGATCTCCAACGTGTTTCATGTCTCCCTGTTGAAGCCACTGGTGTGTAATCGTTTCACTTCCTCGGTTCCTCGGCCTCGTCCGGTCCAAGTGGGCAATCGTGAGGAATATGAGGTGAGCAATATCCTGGACTCACGCCTGGTCCGCGGTCGGTTGCAGTTTTTGGTCCATTGGCGTGGTTATGGTCCAGAGGAGCGTTCCTGGGTTCCCTCCGCAGATGTCCATGCTCCTGCCTTGCTCCGAGCCTTCCACGCACGCTTCCCTCAGAAACCGTTTTGTGCTCCACGGAGGAGGGGCCCTTGAGGGGGAGGTACTGTCATGGTCTTACCTTCTTGCTGTTCTCCTTCGTTTGACATGTGCTGGCGGCCATCTTGGTTTCTGGGTTTCTTGTAGCCTTCCACCCTGCGGCTCCTCCTTCCCACTGGGAGGAGCTGGATGCCCAGCTCATATATATAGGAGGTCTGTGGCTTCAGTTCCTTGCTTGGTCCTCTTGTGTACACATGCTTCTAAGACTGCTGCTGCTTCTGGTTCCTGATCCTGGCTTCGTCTGACTACCCTGCTGGTTCCTGGTCCTGGCTTCGTCTGACTACCCTGCTGGTTCCTGATCCTGGCTTCGTCTGACTACCCTGCTGGTTCCTGATCCTGGCTTCGTCTGACTACCCTTCTGGTTCCTGACCTCTGGCTTCGCAAAGACTCTGCTCGGTTTCACCATCCGTTTGGACTTTTGCTTTACAGCTTTATTTTCAATAAAGCCTTCTTATTTTCTCTTATCTCTTGTTGTACGTCTGGTTCATGGTTCCGTGACAGTAAACCATTGGTGAGCCTCAAAAACAGGAAGTCCAGATTAGAGTTTGCCAAAAGACATCTAAAAAAGCCTTCACGGTTCTGGAACAACATCCTATGGACAGATGAGACCAAGATCAACTTGTACCAGAGTGATGGGAAGAGAAGAGTATGGAGAAGGAAAGGAACTGCTCATGATCCTAAGCATACGACCTCACCAGTAAAGCATGGTGGTGTTAGTGTCATGGCGTGGGCATGTATGGCTGCCAATGGAACTGGTTCTCTTGTATTTATTGATGATGTGACTGCTGACAAAAGCAGCAGGATGAATTCTGAAGTGTTTCGGACAATATTATCTGCTCATATTCAGCCCAATGCTTCAGAACTCATTGGACGGCGCTTCACAGTGCAGATGGACAATGACCCAAAGCATACTGCAAAAGCAACCAAAGAGTTTTATAAGGCAAAGAAGTGGAATGTTATGCAATGGCCAAGTCAATCACAGGACCTGAATCCGATTGAGCATGCATTTCACTTGCTGAAGACAAAACTGATGGGAAAATGCCCCAAGAACAAGCAGGAACTGAAGACAGTTGCAGTAGAGGCCTGGCAGAGCATCACTAGGGATGAAACTCAGCGTCTGGTGATGTCTATGCGTTCCAGACTTCAGGCTGTAATTGACTGCAAAGGATTTGCAACCAAGTATTAAAAAGTGAAAGTTTGATTTATGATTATTATTCTGTCCCATTACTTTTGGTCACTTAACAAGTGGGAGGCTCATATGCAAACTGTTGTAATTCCTGCATCGTTCACCTGATTTGGATGTAAATACCCTCAAATTAAAGCTGACAGTCTGCAGTTAAAGCACATCTAGTTTGTTTAATTTCAAATCCATTGTGGTGGTGTATAGAGCCAAAAAATTTAGAATTGTGTCGATGTCCCAATATTTATGGACCTGACTGTACCCATAGTCAGTCACAAGGATCCCCCTTGGCACTATTCTGTTTAGAATCAGGTTTTATAGATGGGGTTACTTAGGGAAGGGGAAAAGGGCCTATTCCTATATAAGTAAATCTGGTAACTCCATGTCTAGGATAGATTTGGCACAAAAATACTATAGCAAAGTGTAAGAGGTACACGTCCCTAAATAACAAACAGAACAAATATTGGTAAAGGGACGTTAAAAGAGAGCAAAAATAATAAACAGTTTATTAGTGCTTTAGGGGATAGGGGTGAAAACCTACAATAATCATAGGACATAGAATCAAAACCTTCTATCTAGATGGTACAACCTATAATTGTATTGGCAGGGATCCTCCCAACTCGGGTGTGTTGGAGGCCCACTGAGGTGTAACAAACAGATAGACGGACTAAGTAAATAGGATAGATTTGGCCCTAGTAAATAAAAACTATTTTAGCTGTATAAAGCGTATGAAATATGAGGCCAGGGCCTTATCGGATCATGTACCATTCACATTTGAACTATCTATGATTGATAATAAATCTCGGTCAAGACCACCATTTAGATTAAATCCCCATTGGATTTATTTAATGGATAACCTTAAAATGATGGAACAGGAGATTATCCATTTTTGGGATATTAATTGCAGCTCTGTGAAAATCCAATTGGTATGGGATGCCCTTAAGGCCTTCATGAGGGGCCTATTTATCGCTATGGTATTAGAGAGAGGGAATTAAAAGAGCTAGCTTTGGTTGCTATGGAGGAATTCTCTAGAAATAAAATGGGAAAAAATAGGGATCTCATGGAGAATAAGGCACAGCAGAAGTTTTTTTTTAAAAGGACAGAAATATTTTGTTGAATGGGCTGACCAGGGAAATTGTTAGCCAGGGTGGTCTTGAATCAGGAGCAAAAAAACAACAAATATTAAGCATTTGTTCTTCTGAAGGTTTAATTACAGATGATCAAGAACTTATAAAAGGAATTTTTGTTAAGTATTTTGCGGAGTTATATAAATCAGATAGGATTATCCAAGATGAAATGATGGATTCATACTTGGATTCTATCTCACAACCAGTCCTAACGATTTTCTTGATCAGGAATTCTCTTTGCAGGAGTTGGATGCTGCTATAAAACCTTGTTTGGGAAATTCCTCCCCCGGTTTAGATGGATTTCCATATAAGTTCTATCGTAAAGGTTATCCTCCCCTGTTTATTGAAGGTATTCATGGATTCAGTGAGGATGGTACTCTTCCTGAATCAATGTCAGATGCTGTAATAACACTAATTTAAAAAAAAGGTAAAGATCCTTTAGATATTGAGGCATATAGGTGTAACGCACCTAGTTGATCAGTTAGGATCTCAACTGCGGAAGCAATGGACATGCACTATTATCCCACTGCCCTTGTTCTTGGCTGTGGGATTCGCGGTTACTCAGTATGTACCCCAGGCGTCTCTCTCAGTCTTGGGCGGAGAGTTTGGGGTAACAAAATCATTTACCGCTATCCATCTATTTAGTATTACTGCTGGAGAGGAAGGTCTCCCAGTATTACAGGAGTCACAAGTTAGTATAAGCTTGTGCACAGTTCAGAGTTAGTATCTAGTATGCAATAGGTTCAGGGTTAGTATATAGCATGTCCTCAGTTTAGTATATTGTATGCCATAGGTTCAGAGCATGTCCACAGTTTAGTATATAGTATGCAGTAGATTCAGAACATGTCCACAGTTTAGTATATAGTATGCAGTAGGTTCAGAGTTAGTATAGCATGTCCACAGTTTAGTATATAGTATGCAGTAGGTTCAGAGTTAGTATAGCATGTCCACAGTTTAGTATATAGTATGCAGTAGGTTCAGAGCATGTCCACAGTTTAGTATATAGTATGCAGTAGGTTCAGAGTTGGTTTGGGAGTATCGTCTCACACCAGTCAGGAACCACCCCACTCAGAGTTCCAGGACATTAATCAGAGCAGGTAACAGGCATATACTTGCGGTTAGTTGGTCCTGGCTAGGAAGCCAGCAGTGGGGAAGCCAGTGGCAAGAAGGGAGACAGTCCTTCACGCTGTTGTTAGGGATCCAGGTATGGATATGTGGACAGAGTCCTCAGATGCAGTGGAGCTAGCAGGGTGCGCACTCCATTAGTGGAACACCCTGCTTAGCACCTGTCTTCTATTTAAGGGCCGGACGGTAAGTGGGCGGAGTCACAGGAGGGCCCAGCAGCCACTGCGTTCCACGCTGGAGCGCAAGCCAGCGTAACAACACAGGCGGTCGCTGCGTTCCACGCTGGAACGCAAGCCAGCGTATCATCGCAGACGGCCGGTGCGTTCCACGCTGGAGCGCAAGTCAGCGTATCGTCACAGGGAGCCGCTGTGATCCAGGCTGTACTGTTACAGTACCCCCCATTAAGGGACCTCTCCGGGGTACCCCACTAGGAGAGGGTCGGTTGGGAAATCTTCTATGGAACAATCTTTGGAGTCTGGGAGCATGAACGTTTTGCACATCTTCCCAAGAGTCATCCTGGGGACCATACCCCTTCCATCTAATGAGATACTGGATCTTCCCCCGTCTTCTTCTGGAATCAATGAGCTGCTCAACTTCAAATTCTTCTTCTCCTTGGACCTCTATCGGAGGCAAGGGTCGAGGATCACTTGATGGGAACGGCCTAGATCTAAACGGCTTCAGTAGTGACACGTGGAATGTGGAATGTACCTGTAATCGCGGAGGAAGGGTGAGCCTCACCGTGTTGGGGTTAATAATCCTTTCTATCGGAAAAGGACCCAGGAATTGTCTTCCCAATTTCTTGGAAGGTACCCCCAACCGAAGGTTTTTTGTTGATAACCAAACCGAGTCCCCGACCTGGTAGGGAGGACTTTCTCTCCTACGACGGTCGTAGTAACACTTCTGCCTTTCTTTTGACCGTTGAAGGTTGTCTTTTAGCGTCTTAAGGGTAGTTTGCAAAGTGGTCAGATAATCGTCTGTGGCTGGAACGTTTGTGGGAAGACTGGTTTGAGGAAGAGACCTAGGGTGAAATCCGTAATTAGCAAAGAATGGAGTATGTAATGTGGAGGAATTCGTAGAATTATTATAGGCGAATTCAGCGAGAGGAAGTAGGCCCTCCCAGTCATCCTGAAGAAATGAGCAGTGACATCTGAGATACTGTTCCAGACACTGATTCACCCTTTCAGTCTGCCCATTAGATTGGGGGTGATAGGCGGTAGACATTCTGTGGTCGATTTGAAGTCTGGAACAAAGTGCTCTCCAGAATTTGGATACGAATTGCGAACCCCTGTCTGATATGACCTGGCTAGGAATTCCATGTAACTTAATAATATTAGACAGGAATACCACGGCCGTTTCCTTGGAGGAGGGTAACTTCTTGAGGGGCACGAAGTGTGCCATCTTAGTCAGCAAATCCACTACCACCATGATGGTGTTGTTTCCAACTATGAAATCCATCGAGACCCATTCCCAGGGTCTGTTGGCGATGGGAAGACTCATTAGGAGACCATAAGGTCGGTTTCTGTCAGTTTTACATGAGGCACAGGTCTCGCACGTGGAAACGTATTCCTCAATTTGTTTGGTCATCTTTGGCCACCAGAAGTTCCTGCGTATCAGGGTTGTGGTTTTAGCAATGCCGGGATGTCCCGCGAGGGGTAAATCATGGCAAAGTTTGATCACCTGATTGGTGAGGGAGGGTGGTATGTACAGTTGGCTGTCCTTGTAAAGGAGACCCTGTTGGTTCTGCGAAAGACCAGGGGGGGTATTAGCATGGTCATTAATTAGAGCATCCTTGAGCTGGGTTTCCAACGTTATGGTGGCAAGGACGAGTTTCTTTGGTGGAATGATCCATGTGGGGGCCGTGTCTGAGGTGCGAATTTCAGCCAGTCGTGACAAGGCGTCGGCCTTCCCATTTTTTGAGCCTGGTCGGTATGTAATTTGGAAGTTAAACCTGTCAAAAAAAAAACTCCACCATACTTGACGGCCTGATAATGTTTTATTGGTTTTCAGGTATTGTAGATTACGGTGATCCGTATAAATTGTGATGGGGTGTATTGATCCTTCAAGTAAATGCCTCCAATTTTCCAGGGAGCACTTTATGGCGAGGAGTTCCTTTTCGCCTATGGGGTAATTGAATTCGGCGGTATTTAGCGTCCGGGAGTAGAACCCGATAGGATGTAACGGAGTTGAAAAAGAGCTTCGCTGGGACAGAACAGCTCCTATGGCTGCCTGGGATGCGTCTACTTCCAGCACGTAGTGATGGTTCGGATTTGGGAGAGTCAGTATCGGTGCCGTAGTGAACCTGTTCTTTAATAACTCAAACGCTGATTGGGCGTCCTTGGACCAAACGAACTTCGTGTTGACACTAGTTAAGCGGGTTAGTGGTTTAGTGGTAGCGGAGAAATCTTTAATGAATTTCCTATAGAAGTTTGAGAACCCCAGGAACCGTTGAAGAGCTTTCCTGGAATCCGGAATCGGCCAATTTTGGATGCAAGTGATTTTTGAGGGATCCATCTGGAAACCTTTGGGTGAAATTATTTATCCGAGGAAGGGAAGAGAGGTAGTCTCGAATACACATTTTTCCTTTTTGACGTATAAGCGATGAACACTTAACTGTGCGAGAACCCAACGGACATGTTTCCTGTGATCGTGTAAGTTATCGGAATACACTAGTATATCATCAAGATAGATGATTATACATACGTCCAGTAGATCCCTAAAGATGTCGTTAATAAAATTTTGGAATGTGGCAGGGGCGTTGCACAACCCGAAGGGCATCACTGTATACTCGAAGAGACCATACCGAGTGCGGAAAGCTGTCTTCCATTCATCACCTTTTCTGATCCTAATTAAGTTGTATGCGCCTCTCAAATCCAGCTTGGTGTAGATTGTTGCTGTTTGTAATCTTTCTATGAGTTCGGATATTAGTGGCAAGGGGTACCGATTTTTGATTGTTACTTTGTTCAAGGCTCTGTAATCTATAATGGGCCTTAGGCTTGAGTCTTTGTTTCTCACAAAGAACATCCCTGCTGCTGCCGGGGAGGTTGAATGCTGAATAAAACCTTTTCGTAAGTTCTCTTCTAGGTACTGTTTGAGGTGAACAAGTTCTGGTTGTGCCAATGGATAAATTCTACCCGTGGGTATCTCACTACCCGACAGCAAGTCTATAGGGCAATCGTAAGATCTATGGGGCGGAAGAGATTCCGCCTTCTTTGCGCTGAATACCTCAGCAAAGTCTGCGTATTGGCTGGGGACCTGGTTCACTCCCACGTGCATGAGAGATTTGAGAGGAAAGCAGGTCTCCATACAATAAGGTGACGTAAACTGAACTCTCCCCTGTTTCCATAGGAGGGTTGGCTGGTGTATTTGCAACCATGGCAACCCAAGAATCACGGGAAACAATGGAGAGTGTATGATATCAAAGGATAAGAATTCTGTGTGGTTATTTTCACATGTCACCATGAGGGGTTGAGTCTGACTGTGGATAGGACTAGAAGTGGTACCGTCAATGAAACTCACGGATATCGGAACGTTTTTTCTCATGTGGGGAATTTTATTTCGCTCAACCAGATGCATATCGATAAAATTCCCAGAAGCTCCCGTGTCCACCATGGCTTCAACGATAATCCGGTTTTGGTCCCACTGTAAGGTGAGAGACGTGTATATGTAACCACCAGTACTATTTTTTGTACTGCCTAAGGTACAAGACGTGCCACTCTTACCTTCGCACTTCTTACGTATCGCGGGGCATCCGTCAACGGTATGGTCAGCAGACGCACAATATAAACAGAGGTTGAGGTTACGTCTCCTGGCTTTCTCTCTCTCGGTCAGAGGACCTCGGATCGCCCCAATCTCCATCATCTCTACAGCAGGACTCTGGCTGGACGGTCTTGGGTTGGGTGTGAAGCCTGAGACTCTCTCGGCTCTGCGTTCCCTCAGCCGTCTGTCAATGGTGGTGGCCTTCTGCATCAAGGCATTAAGTGTAAGTGGTAATTCTCCTCGGGCGAATTCGTCCTTCAGGGCCTCGGAAAGACCTAGGCGAAACTGATTCCTAAGGGTGAGGTCATTCCATTCAGTCTCCCGGGCCCAGCGAGTGTATTCCGCAATAAAGTCCTCTAGAGGTCGTCTCCCTTGTTTAAGGCTGCGTATAGCGGTCTCAGCGGTCAGCTGTTTACTATGGTCCTCGTAGAGAAGGGCCATTTTTTCAAGGAACAGAGGGAAGGATTCCAGGACTGGGTCTTCTTTTTCTAAATAAGTATTGGCCCATGCTCTGGGCTCCCCCCTGAGGTATGAGATCATGGTAAGTACTTTTGTTCTGTCAGTTGGGTAAGTCCGGTGCTGCAGCTCAAACATTAGTTTGCACGCGTTCAGGAAATCCCTGAACTGCCTTCGGTCACCTGCGAATATCTCAGGTGGGCTAACCTTGGGTTCTGGTCCATCACGGGGGTGTCCTGGCCCCTGAGTGATAAGTTGCCGTATTGCCTGGTTTTCTAGCTGGAGATGTTGTATAGTCACATTGAGGGTCTCCACCCTCTTAGTGAGGGTGACGAGGTGACCTGCAACCTCCGCTGGATCCATGTGGGTTCCACTAATATGTAACGCACCTAGTTGATCAGTTAGGATCTCAACTGCGGAAGCAATGGACATGCACTATTATCCCACTGCCCTTGTTCTTGGCTGTGGGATTCGCGGTTACTCAGTATGTACCCCAGGCGTCTCTCTCAGTCTTGGGTGGAGAGTTTGGGGTAACAAAATCATTTACCGCTATCCATCTATTTAGTATTACTGCTGGAGAGGAAGGTCTCCCAGTATTACAGGAGTCACAAGTTAGTATAAGCTTGTGCACAGTTCAGAGTTAGTATCTAGTATGCAATAGGTTCAGGGTTAGTATATAGCATGTCCTCAGTTTAGTATATTGCATGCCATAGGTTCAGAGCATGTCCACAGTTTAGTATATAGTATGCAGTAGGTTCAGAACATGTCCACAGTTTAGTATATAGTATGCAGTAGGTTCAGAGTTAGTATAGCATGTCCACAGTTTAGTATATAGTATGCAGTAGGTTCAGAGTTAGTATACCATGTCCACAGTTTAGTATATAGTATGCAGTAGGTTCAGAGCATGTCCACAGTTTAGTATATAGTATGCAGTAGGTTCAGAGTTGGTTTGGGAGTATCGTCTCACACCAGTCAGGAACCACCCCACTCAGAGTTCCAGGACATTAATCAGAGCAGGTAACAGGCATATACTTGCGGTTAGTTGGTCCTGGCTAGGAAGCCAGCAGTGGGGAAGCCAGTGGCAAGAAGGTAGACAGTCCTTCACGCTGTTGTTAGGGATACAGGTCTGGATATGTGGACAGAGTCCTCAGATGCAGTGGAGCTAGCAGGGTGCGCACTCCATTAGTGGAACACCCTGCTTAGCACCTGTCTTCTATTTAAGGGCCGGACGGTAAGTGGGCGGAGTCACAGGAGGGCCCAGCAGCCACTGCGTTCCACGCTGGAGCGCAAGCCAGCGTAACAACACAGGCGGTCGCTGCGTTCCACGCTGGAACGCAAGCCAGCGTATCATCGCAGACGGCCGGTGCGTTCCACCCTGGAGCGCAAGTCAGCGTATCGTCACAGGGAGCTGCTGTGATCCAGGCTGTACTGTTACAATAGGAGAATTTCTTAATTGAATACAGATGTAAAGCTTCTTTCAAGGATTCTTGCCACCAGGCTTGTTAAGGTTATTACATCAGTTATACATCCGGATCACAATGGTTTTATTCCCAATAAGGGTACGCATTATAATCATCATCGGTTATTTGCGAATATACAATCTTTCGCTCCATCCTGATCCTGTCTCTTGATGCATCTAAGGCTTTTGATAGGGTGGAGTGGAGATTCCTCTGGAAGGTGTTGAACAAAATGGGATTTGGAGCTAGGTATATAAATATGATTAAGCTTTTGTGTAAGTTTCCGAAGGCTAGGTTGAATATTAATGGGTACTTGACGGATAGCTTCTTTTTGAGAAGGGGCATCAGTCAAGGATGTCCACTCTCCCCATTACTATTCGATATATATATCGAGCCTCTTGCGGATAGAATAAAGCAAGACTCTGTGATTGAAGGGTTCAAAATAATGGGAAGGGAGGATCGTGTTTCTCTATATGCAGATGATGTATCATTCTTTTTTGCAAAATACTATTGTTACACTTCCAAGAATTATTCATATAGTTAATTCTTTTGGTGAGGTATCAGGCTTAGATATTAACTGGTCCAAAACTACACTTATCCCCATAGATAGCTTTCAGTTGTCAAATGGGGGGCTTTCAAATACTTTGAAGATCTATGATTCATTTGAATATTTGGACATCACGATATCTCCTAGGATTGATGATTTCCCGCTCCTTAATCTGATCCCACTGATAACTAAAACGAGAGCCAAAATTGCGACCTGGTTTAGACTTCCCCTATCTAGAGCTGATAGAGTATCCCTTATCAAGGTGGTGATCTTACCTCAGTTTCTGTATATTTTGAGAAATTCCCCAGTATGGATTGAGGATAAATTTATTAAACTAATTGACAGAATTACTAAGGATATAATCTGGGGCAGAAAGCGTGTAAGACTTAAAATGGAACATTTCTATAAACCAATAGAAAAGGGAGGTTTGAACCTTCCATACTTTAAGGGTTATTTTATAGCTGCACAGTTGGGGTCATTTTTTCAATGGAAGGAAAGTCCATTATATAGGACCTTGGTGAGTCAATCTCCCTTTGATAGCATATTCACCTTATTGGAATCCGGCCAATTATCTATTATACAAGAAGATTATAGAGAGGCTAGAAAACTGTTTAGTAACTCCTTGCGTACTATTAGATTTTGGATGGGTATTAAGGGATTTTTGGTTTGTACGCCCCTTTGGTATAACCATTCCCTACAGTTTTTAGATCAACTGGCTGGGGATCAGTACTGGCAGAAAAATTATATTCTTTATGTTTCACAAGTAGTGAGGAATGGGGAAGTACTTTCAGGTGTGGAATTAGCACAAAGTCAGAATATAATAAATTTATCTTGTTTTAGGTATTTTCAGTTACGTTCAGCACTGTATAGTATTAAGGAAAAACTTGGGTTACAGGTAGACACCTCTTCATCTTTAAATGAGATAATGAGGACTCTAGGTCAAAAGTTTAAGATTGCTCAATTTTATAAATTATTAGTTAAAGTACTCATTAACAATATATTCTTTCCTGGTCAAAGAGCTTGGGGAGCTGATTGTTCAGCTCTACAGCCAGTTGACTGTGAGAATATATTCTTTAATTTGAGACTAGTAGTCCAATGTAATATTTTACACAGAATATACACTCACCTAAAGAATTATTAGGCACACCTGTTCTATTTCTCATTAATGCAATTATCTAGTCAACCAATCACATGGCAGTTGCTTCAATGCATTTAGGGGTGTGGTCCTGGTCAAGACAATCTCCTGAACTCCAAACTGAATGTCAGAATGGGAAAGAAAGGTGATTTAAGCAATTTTCAGCGTGGCATGGTTGTTGGTGCCAGACGGGCCGGTCTGAGTATTTCACAATCTGCTCAGTTACTGGGATTTTCACGCACAACCATTTATAGGGTTTACAAAGAATGGTGTGAAAAGGGAAAAACATCCAGTATGCGGCAGTCCTGTGGGCAAAAATGCCTTGTGGATGCTAGAGGTCAGAGGAGAATG
Organism: Bufo bufo; assembly: GCF_905171765.1. Taxonomy (NCBI): domain Eukaryota; kingdom Metazoa; phylum Chordata; class Amphibia; order Anura; family Bufonidae; genus Bufo; species Bufo bufo. The sequence goes on from NC_053396.1 coordinate 111,608,479, forward strand.
GGCCGACTGATTCAAGCTGATAGAAGAGCAACGTTGACTGAAATAACCACTCGTTACAACCGAGGTATGCAGTAAAGCATTTGTGAAGCCACAACACGCACAACCTTGAGGCGGATGGGCTACCACAGCAGAAGACCCCACTGGATACCACTCATCTCCACTACAAATAGGAAAAAGAGGCTACAATTTGCACGAGCTAACCAAAATTGGACTGTTGAAGACTGGAAAAATGTTGCCTGGTCTGATGGGTCTCGATTTCTGTTGAGACATTCAAATGGTAGAGTCCGAATTTGGCGTAAACAGAATGAGAACATGTATCCATCATGCCTTGTTACCACTGTGCAGGCTGGTGGTGGTGGTGTAATGGTGTGGGGGATGTTTTCTGGGCACACTTTAGGCCCCTTAGTGCCAATTGGGCATAGTTTAAATGCCACGGGCTACCTGAGCATTGTTTCTGACCATGTCCATCCCTTCATGACCACCATGTACCCATCCTCTGATGGCTACTTCCAGCAGGATAATGTACCTTGTCACAAAGCTCGAATCATTTCAAATTGGTTTCTTGAACATGACAATGAGTTCACTGTACTAAAATGGCCCCCACAGTCACCAGATCTCAACCCAATAGAGCATCTTTGGGATGTGGTGGAACGGGAGCTTCGTGCCCTGGATGTGCATCCCTCAAATCTCCATCAACTGCAAGATGCTATCCTATCAATATGGGCCAACATTTCTAAAGAATGCTATCAGCACCTTGTTGAATCAATGCCTTGTAGAATTAAGGCAGTTCTGAAGGCAAAAGGGGGTCCAACACCGTATTAGTATGGTGTTCCTAATAATTCTTTAGGTGAGTGTATGTTACGCCACTCTGGCCTAATAAATGTGGGTTAAGGAATACATCTAATTGTCCACGGTGTAACTCACCTGGTCCTGATTTTTTGCAAATTTTTTGGTATTGTTCAGAACTTAAAGAATATTGGCACGGAATCGATAATTTTATTACTCAAAAACTGAAGGTAGTGATTCCCTTTAGCGCGGAATGCTGGATATTGTGTGACCTTTCCAGGGTAAATTGTCACAAATATAGGATAACCATCTTGATAAGGGTAATGTTTCTGGCGAGACTCTTGATTACACGGATGTGGTGTGCACGCGATATTCCAAATATGGCTTAATTTAGTCAATAAGATTAGAAATTATGAAAAGGATCTCTATAAACAAAGAAACATAGAGGAAAAATGGACGAGGATTTGGGGAGAGTGGAAATGTTAAATTGTCTTGTCCTGATTCCGCTTTGCTCAGAGTGATGCACCGCAGCTGGGGGTGGGGAGGGTATTTAAGGGTGGCTTTAAAAAAAAAAAGTGAATAAATGTAACAATGATGAAGTCTTGATTTTGTATACTATATTCTGTTTGATTCCTAAATAAAATAAAAAAAGTACCATTTTAAGTACATGTAATGATTGATTAAAGCAAGCTGTTTAGCTAAAACCCCCTTTGTTTACATCAATAAAAAGGTGTATTAGTGGGGTTAAACTACTGGGAGCACTATAGGGGACCATTTAAGCTGCTAAGGACACTGTAGGGGACCATTTAAACTACTGGGGGCACTATAGGGGACTATTCACTCTACAGGAGGCACTATAGGGGACTGTTTACACTACTGGGGGTACTATAGGAATCCATTTAAGCTGCTAGGGGCACTATAGGGGACTATTTAAACTGCTGGGGACACTATTTGGGACTATTTACACTACTAAGGGCCCTATAGGGAACTATTTAAACTACTGGGAGCACTATAGGGGTCAATTTAAGCTGCTGAGGCACTATAGGGGACTATTTAAACTACTGGGGGCGCTATTTGGCACTATTTACACTTCTGGGAGCACTTTAGGGGACTATTTACACTACTGGGGCACTGTAGAGGACTATTCAAACTACTGGGGGCACTATAGGGGACTATTTAAACTACTGATGAGGAAAGAGAACATCTACATCAGAGGGGATGTCACTGCATGTAAGAGGTATGTGGTACTGTATCCATCCTTCTGTATGTTTAGTAGGGGTGAATGTAATGCCCACCCAAATATGTCTTTAAAAGGGTTGTGTAGCCTCTTTATATTGATGACCTATCCTCAGGATAGGTGGGGGTCCGACACCTAGCCCCTCTGCTGATCAGCTGTTTGAAGAGGAGGAGGTGTTGCATGGAAGCGCTGCTTCCTCTTACACTATACATTGTCTTTCTTGTGGCAGCAGTGTAGTGTAATTACAAGTACTCGCTCCGTTCAAGTGAATGGAGCGAGTACTTGTCATTACACTGCACTTCTGAGATGACAGGCAGTGTGGTGAACAGAAAGCAGTGACAGACAGAGAGACGCCTCCTCTTCAAACAGCTGGGTGGGGGGTCCCTGATGTCAGACCCCTGCAAATCTGATATTGATGACCTCTCCTGAGGATAGGTCATCAATTCAAACAGACTGCACAACCCCTTATAAAAAAAAATTGCTTCGTGACTAATTACTTCGCATTTCTTTGTAAGTAGCGGATGCTATGACGGGGAACGGCCATTGCGCACCCCCCATCATTAAACCCCTCAGATGCTGCATTCATCGCTGATTGCATCATGAATATTGAGGCCTTTCAGGGGTTGATCAGTGAAAAAAAATTAAATAGTACAGTACTTACCTTATCTATTTGAGCGTGAAGAGGCCTGGTGTTGGGGGGGGGGGGGGCTACAGCCAATAGCAATGCTAGGGAGGCTCTTTCCCGACACGGCCTGCTATTGGCTAACCGCCCCCCCCCCCCGGCGCTGGATGTTTTCATCCACGTGATGGGGATATGCAGCGGCGGCCATGCCAGCATAAGAAGTGACGCGGGTGCTGGGGAGCAAGGTAAGTACAATCTGTGTGTGTGGGGGCATTATAGATCTTGGATAACCCCTTTAAGTTTTCATTTTTTACTGGGGTTATGCTTTAGGGATTGTCTGGGGAAAAAAAAATGGTCTGATTGTTTTCCTGAACACCACCCTTGTCTATGAACTGTATCTAATATTGCAGTCCAATTCGTTCTCCTGAGCATCAATACCAGGTCAGACGGTATGTAGCACTAGAATTTTCTTTTTAGAGAATCCTCCTTGGTAAAAACTATGTGCAGAAATTCTGTATTGTTTCAGTAAGCTAAAATATGGACTGTTTAACCATCACAAGGTACAGTTGAAAAATTCATTCCAACCACTAAAGACATGTCTTGTTATCAGTCCTTATACTTACTGATGAAGAATTAGAGATCGTAGCAAGTCCTGCAAACCTTGCCAGGGCATGGAGAGGAAAGTGATTAGTTACAACTGATCAATTCCCATGTGCTGGTGAAGGCATACCTTCCAACTTTTAAAAATGACAAATAGGGAGGAATAATGGCAGCAGTGGAAATTTTCCCATACTAAGCCACACCTCTTACTCTGACCAATGCATAACTATACACACCCAATACCATCCAGTCCTATTTAGTGCCCCCACATAGTAATTATGTCTCGGTCTCTAAAGCGACAGGTGTCAAAAGATCTAAAAGACTGGCTGCACGTGATGTGATTTGACAGCCTCTTTGGTTTCTGGTTGCTGGTAATGACCACACCTCTTGTCTCAGGTGTAGCTTAGTGGTCATTCCAACTCCCCTATTTAGTCTGGCTTCACCCATCATGCTATGTGGTTGATATCTTTAGTTTGGTATTGGAAGTGCTGGTGTGTGGTCCTCTTCTGAGTTCCTGCTCGTCCATTTACTTCAGAAGTTAAGTGTTACTTCCCTTTTATATTTTGTTGTTTCCCCTCGGTCTTTTGTTACTAGGCCTCAAGGAGACGCTTGTTCTTTCATATTGGAAGGAACAGGCCGTCTCAAGCCCAGACACTACTCCAGGGCAATTCAGGGTTTCTAGGGTCTCAGGTTCCTGTGTATGATCATTCCTACCCTCAAGGTCTGTTCATACAGATAGGAGTCAGGGCTAGGATTAGGGTTTACCATATGGTAGGTGAAACATATCTGCATCCTGTACCTGTGGCACAAGTGGTATTGAAAGCAGGACCTTTAGTCATGGTTCCTGAAATTGTGAACTGAATAGATATGTGTAACATATTAAAAAGATAAGATTATAGTATTACTTAATTCTTTATTCTAAAGAAAAAAAAAACTACTGAATCCCCCCCCATCCACATAAATCATAAGTTCTTCACACCCATCTAATTTTGGAATTTTCTACTAGCCTGAGTGTACACATTGTAAACTATTTAACTTTTTATGTCTAGAAAAGATTCCTAATTGCACATTTGGCTCATAGCAACCCAAGTATAAAATAATTTAAAATAATTCTAAAAAAATAAAATCATGAAACTCATGCGATGTACTCATCAGGCAAAATATTTTGACTAGCAGCAACTATGTTGCATGGTCCTGATGAACGAAAAGGCTAATTGTCTTAATGCACATATTACATCTTGGGGCTTGTTTAAAGTTCACTGAACATCTCTGTCCCTAAAAGCCATAAGTGTTTTGTAGACTCAAATTAAGATTCCACAAATAGCCCATCTTCACATTAATGAGTAAATGACATATAAAAACTGGTTAGTTTACAGCAGACGTAGCAATCAATCCTTACTGTATTTTAGAAATCCGGCTGAATGAAAGGTTTAGCCTTATTCTCGTAATTACTGCGCTAACCTTGGCTGTGAAAACCAATAAGCATACAATGAGCCTGTTCCTAATTACATCTTTGTATTTTTACCTAAAGATGGTGTATTTTCAGTATTTCTAAATATTCTGTAATATTTGATTTTTCGCTGTTGAAAGACTATGAAAAAATGAAGAGATGGTCTTGTCGTGTTTAAAGGGACATTTCTTTCCAAACATGTTTATTACATGTTAACAATCTATATAACATCACTATTAAATGTTTCTTAAATAAAAAAAAATGGGTGGATGGGTATTCTACTTCCTGTTCTGGCTCTTAACTTCCTCTTTCTGGCACCAGCTTATCTCATAGAGAGCAAAATATTTAGGCAGTTCTTATTTACCGATCCATATCTCCCTCAACGTCTTCTGAGTTGGGAGGCTCCTCATACACATGGTTGACTAGTCCCACCAAAATTGGTGAGTTTGGCTAACATTTATCTAATCTACATGACCTTCTTTAAGAGGATCTGTTGTGACATATATGTTTTGATAACTACTGCCATTTCACCTGAAATATCAATTTTTGATTGATTACCCCTGGCTCTCAATGCAATATCTGTTATAGGACCCCATACCTACCATGTGCCGCTTATAATACTGGTATATGTGGCAGAAGGACTTTTATGCCCCGTCAGACATCAGGTGTGACTGCTACCTCTGCACCCCGTGTAACTACATATCTGCCTTTAGCTATTATACAGTTGCCTACATTTCTTTACTCACAAATTTTTTATTAGAAAATCAGAGCATACAACATCTTCTATAGTGTCACAGTACAATGAAATACAATATAATTTGCGCATCACAGTACAAACTCTTAAAATAGAAGACGTTGGATGAGAAGTTTACATTTATATAGGAAGAAACAAGGCCGTGAAGAGACGGCCAACAAACAGTAATTAAAACTGCACCACATTTAAAACCAATTAGTAGAGATGAGATATTTATCTCCTACAATTGCAGATCTGGTAAAGAAGGATAGTTTCTGGATATGTAAGATGCCCATTTTTGCCACCTGACGCTGACACAGGACAACCGTCATAGTTTTTTTCGCAATCAGTAGTTCCATGCCATAATTATAGTGGACTTCAGCAATGATTTCTGGTATGGCTGGGAGATCCCTGCTCTTCCACTTTCCAGCTATTGCAACTCTCGTTACTGTTAGTATATGAAAAGCAATAGTTAGGTCTGCTATACTTAAACATTCCAGCCCCAGGGAGAGCAATGCTATTTCCAGGGAGAGTGGAAGTGCCACCACAATTACAGCATTCACAAGTGACAATATGTTGGACCAAAAATGGTGAATAGTGGGGCAGGTCCACCAGATGTGCATTAAGCTGCCAATGGCTGACAGGCACCGCCAACAAACATTCGAGGTGGTTGGGTATATAATGGATAGACGATAAGGGGTATAATACCACCTATAAAGGAGTTTTCTCGAGGCATCTAGGTGGTTGACACATTTCGAGGTTTTAGAGCTGAGGGAGAATACAAAGGCCCAATTTACTGGAGTGAAAGTTTTATTTAGGTCTTTCTCCCACTTAATCTGGAATGGGAATTTTGATATAGTAACCGAGAGTTGTAACCCCCTATAGGCTTCAGAGATACCTCCTTTCCGTATCAGAGGGTTCTGGAAAGACACAGCATACGCTGAGGATTGTGTAGAATGCGTAATGTTCTTAGAGGCTAGAAGGTGACGTAATTGAAGGTATTTATAAAAATCAGACCACTGGATTTGATACCGCTCTCTTAAATCAGTGAATGATATAAGGGCCCCATTAGATAAAATCCGGGACACTGAAAGGATCCCTTTAGATTCCCATTGTGAGAAATCAGTATCCGGCATGCAGGCACTGAAAGCTGACAACGGAGCATCTATAATCCTGAATGGAAGAATTTTCGGGATAATTGGACATTTGATCCACAAAGACATTCCAGCCTGGCTAGTGACAGATGGAGATCGAGGAAGAGTTTTGGAGAGTATCCCTTGCCAAAGTAAATGCTGCAATGAGGGTGAATGAGTTAAGCTAGATTCCATTTGTACCCATTTTTTTGCGGTGTCATTAATCCACCAGCTTTTGAGTTGGTCGAGCACAGTAGCTTGGTAATAGGTAAGAAGGCACGGACATCCCAGCCCCCCCCCCAGTTTAACAGGCCTATATAGGATATCTGCCTCCATTCTCGCCCTCTGCTTTTTCCATATAAATTGTAATATAAGGGCTTGAAGCTAGGCAATATATCTGCGGGGCACTATGACAGGCAAGTTCCTAAATAAGTACAGAATCTTAGGCAAAAGAAACATTTTGGTCGCTGCAATTCGGCCCATCCAAGAGAGAGTGTATTGCGAGTAGGCCAAAATGTCATTTTTAATTTGTGTGATGATAGCATTATAGTTAACAGACTGGAGGTTACTAAGGGGGAACGTGAGGGTCATACCTAAGTAAGGAATACTCCCCTCGGGCCATTTGAAAGGGAACTCAGCTGAGATGGCACCTTTAGTATCTGACGAAAGCCACATTCCTAGCATAAGCGATTTGTGAGAGTTAATTTTATAGTAGCTCACTCGACTAAACTGATCGATGATATCTAAAACAGCTATTAAGGAGGATAAGGGGTCTATAACTGAAATAATGACGTCGTCCGCAAAAGACCTATTTTGTGCTCTGTTTCGCCAATAGTGATACCTTTAATATTCGGGGACAACCTGATTTGATGAGCTAGAGGTTCCATCAATAGAGAAAATAGGAGGGGAGAAAGGGGGCACCCATGCCTTGTGCCATTAGTAATCACAAAGGGCGTGGAGAGGGCTCCTGAGGAATATACTCTGGCCGAGGGCTTGGAGTATAACACTAAAATGGAAGATAGAAGCCTTGGGGGAAAACCAAATTTGCCCAGCACCGCCTCAAGATAGCTCCAATGCATCCGGTCGAACGCCTTTTCGGCGTCCAATGATAGGAACAGAGAAGGTGCTCGACCTTCAGCCACCACTGACATAATATTCAAGAATCTGCGTGTACCATCTACCGTCTGCCGGTCCTTGATAAATCCAACTTGATCAGCGTCAATTAACGTTGGGAGAACATTTGTCAAGCGGGTCGCAATCACCTTAGATTAGATTTTTAGGTCCACGTTAAGGAGTGATATTGGCCTAAAGTTAGAGGGAACATCTGGGGATTTCCCAGGCTTTGGCAGGGTGACTATCAATGCACTTAGCATTTCTTCAGGTAGGGAACCCGAGGACGCAGCATCATTAAATAGCCTAGTTAAGTAAGGAACTAGTAGGTCTTTATGGGCTTTGTAAAATTCATTGGTGAGACCGTCCGGCCTGGGTGATTTGCCAACTTTTAGGGTTTTAATTGCTGCAGAAACTTCCTCCGGAGAGAAAACAGAGGATGTGTCTAGTTTCTGACTGTCTGTCAATGAGGGCAAATTGAGATGGCTCAAAAATGTTTGTATAGAGAGCAAAGAAGGTTGAGGTGTGGACGCATCATCTGAAAGGTTGTACAGTGAGGCATAGTATTTAGCAAACTCATCAGCAATGCCTTGCGGATCAAACACCCTAGACCCATCAGAGCAGGATAGATAAGAAATTCTATTTTTAGCACTGCGCGACTTCAATTGTTTAGCAAGTAATGCCCCCCTCTTTATTACCATGCCAGTAATGTTGGAGCTTAAGCTTCCTCAGCATCAAGTCGTACTGATAAGAATTTAGTTCATGCAAGCGAGATTGAATTAACGTTATTTCTGCTGCTCTATGGGGTAAGTAGGAAGATTTATTTAAGCGATGCAGATCGGCTAGCCTGGATTATAACTGGAGTAACAACCGAGCTCTGCATTTTTTATCATAGGAAGATTGCTTAATAAAATAACCCCTGAGAGTCGCTTTCATTGCACACCACAAAATACCATCAGAGATGTCACCAGTGTCGTTCTCCCTAAAATAATTGTGCAAACACTCGATGGTTTGAGGTGAGTAACGCGGACTCTGCAGTATAAAGTTATTAAGCCTCCATATGGAGTGATGTGCAGTAGCATACTGTTCTGTTATTTCAATTGCAATAGTCGCATTGTCAGACCAAGTAATGGTGTAGACATCTGAGGAGGCCACGCAGGGCAATAATTGCCTGTCAACCAAAAAGTAATCAATCCTAGTGTACACCTTATGGGCAGCAGAAAAAAAGGTAAAATCACGCTCAGTGGGGTGTTGGATCATGTGATTGTGCAAGCTTAGCTATCGCCGATGGTTCCCTAGCTTCAGTTAAGGAGGTAGAGTCCATGGAAGGCCACATCACCGTATTAAAGTCTCCCAGCACAATGAGACGTCCCTTCTGAATTTTAGACACCTTGCGCAGAAGAGAATTACAGAAAGCAGAAGGGCGCCGATTAGGCGCATATAAAGAGACAATTGTGTATCGGACATTGTTAATAAGGCCGATCACAATGACAAATCTCCCACCGCTATCCACCTCAACCTTCTCCATTTGAAATGCAATAGAATCTTTAAACGCAATGTATACCCCTCTTTTTTTCCTCCCAATTGCAGGCGCTGAGAATATATGAGGGAAATTTTTGTGCTTTAATCTAGGTACATCGGAGGGCAATAAGTGCGTTTCTTGTACGCAGAGTATGTCAGCTTGAAGATGCTTTGTTTCCTTCCATAGTAAAGACTGTTTAAAGGGGGAGTTTAGCCCTTTAGCATTAAGTGAGACAATCTTAAATACCATGGTGAAAAACGATCGAGGGTGTGTTTAGCCGCAGTATCTCATATGAGAGGACCCCACATCGTAGAGGTATAGGATCAACCATAGGAGAGGCAGAATACACCTGAGAAGAGGAAAATGTGGCGCTGTAAACAGATAAATGAATCAAAACAATAACATAACTAAGAGAACAGATGGCGGTGGTAACCGCTCGGGTACAGAGAAGTAGGAATAATATACAAAACTTCAGTAAGAAGGGTAATTGCAACATAGGGGCAGCATACAAGAATACTGGTCATATTCACGAGCTAGGATCGGCCTGAATCAGCCGAAGTAGCGCCCTGCAAGGAAAATTAGCAGGAGACAAAGGGAGGGAAAAAATAGGCACAAATTGAATGGCAGTTATGAGCTAGATTTCTCACCCATCCAATGATCACACAGTTTTTCGCTTGCGACGTTCCACGGTAAACCATTCCTCTTCGACGCGTGAGGCCGGCGAATGCGGAAGACATTCGCCATGGGATTCAGGGTCAGATAGGCCCTATTCTTGACAAAATTTCAATGCAGAAGCGGGAGTGGAGGCCACTTGCAGTGTGCCGTTGCAGGTAATGAGCAACTTAACGGGGAACCCCCATCTGTAAGGGATTCCATGCTTGCGCAGTAAAGCAGTGCTGGAAGCAAATTCCCGGCGCCTCGCCAAGGTAGCCGCTGATAAGTTGGCGAAAATGGAGATGTCCTGAAACCGCTCCGGTAGAGCAGGGGAGTTTCTTGCTGCTTTCAGGATCTGTTCTTTAGCATGGAAGAAGTGGATGCGCGCAATAGTGTCGCACGGTGCAGAGGTAGGTAGAGATTTGGGCTTAGGTAGCCTATGCGCCCTATCTATGAGCAAATCTGCTGTTGGAGCCTGAGGTAAAAGGCATGTGAAGAAGTCTTTTAGGAAGGCTGCAAGATCTTCGCCCTTCACAGTCTCCGGAATTCTGCGGAAACGTAGATTGTTCCTGCGTGAGCGGTCCTCCATGTCTGCGATTTTAAGTTTCAACGCTGCTATTTCTTCTTCGTGAGAATTAGTAGTGTCCACAATTTCATTATGTGCAGAGGTCAATTCCGCCATTTTAGATTCCACATGTGCGGTTCTAGACCCCAAAGCTGAGATATCATTTTGAATTTGGGTAATAGCGTCCCTGAGGTCCTGTTTTAAAGACTTTTGGAAATCTGCCATGAGACCTTTCATCCCCTTCAACACTGCCTCAGTAATTGGAGCAGGATCTGTTTCCCCTCCTGCCATCTCAAGCAAGGCAGCTGAGGCAAGCTGCTTAACTTTTTTATGTGAGGCACTGTGTGCCCGGTGCGATGGAGGGTCCTGCTGCACAGAAAGGTCATGCTGAGGAGAGTATGTGACCTGTGCAGGGAATATCGATGCAGAGGAGTAGGATGGGGATTTTACTGAGGCCTAAGGAGACACAGGCTGCGCTGATAACGGGGATGATGCCGCTCTAACTGCTGCTGGGGCACGAGAATCGCCATCTTGGAGCGCGCTTACAGCAGGGAAGAAGCTGGTTTTGGTGCCGATGGCTCAGGAGCTCAGGACTCAGCCGTCCGTCTCCATGCGCCGCTAGCCACGCCCCCCCCCCCGTTGCCTACATTTCTTAACTTAATTAACAAGAATCCAGTAGCTTATATGTAATATCATAAATATAGAGTGAGTCAAAAGTATCAGGATACCCTTTTATTTTTGAAACAAAAGGAAAAATTAAATATCTGAATACCCCAGCAAGTAATGGGTGAAGGGGCCTATATTTTAGGCTATGTTCGGAACATGGCACCCATCTTGAAAGCCTCCGTATTGGATCAAGGGAATTTTTTTTTTCCAGTGGGAAGGGGGTCATGTAGCATATCAAATAGGAGCAGAATTTTCTCAGAAATCCATTGCTGGTATCTGCAATATCTCTTCTGGTTCAAACCTTATCAACATAGAAAGTTGCAACAATTTGTGTTCAATGTGTTGTCCCTGGTGCTGAACACAGAACCTTGACGTTTTGAACTTTATGTGTTGATAATTTTTAATCCACAAGAGATATTGCAAATCTGATTGCAGCGGTCGATTTCTGAGAAAATTCTGATCCCCTTCCCATTGGAAACATTTGCCCTTGATCCAATATGGCGGCTTTCAAGGTGGTAGTCATGTTTCGGACAAAGCATAAAAGATAGGCCCCCTCACCAATTATGTGCTGGGGTATTCAGATATTTCATTTTCCGTTTTGTTTCCAAAATAACAGGGTGTCCTGAAACGTTTGACTCACCCTGTGTATTATTTTTATATTGAAGTACAGTAATATTAAAAGGAGGAAAGTAGCTTTTTATCCTAGGTATCAGAAAAGTTGGAGCTGTATTGTGTAATGATTTGTATGCAGTGATAAATCAGATGCTAATTGACTTTCCTAGTTATCTTTTCTGGTCACCTTTGTCCCTAGTGTAAAAGCATTTAATTTCAAAGACACCATTTATTTCCTGCCTTTCAACTTGACGATTTTGCTCTCCTTTTTTTTAAACTGCTTTCAAATTCACCTAAAACAATGAAATATTTGTATTTTTACTTAAAGTTACATAACTATGTAGAATGTCCTTATACAGAAAACCCATTGCCAAGTATTTTCTGAAAACCTCACAGTCAGAAGAAATAAATGTTCCAAAATGTGTCATGGTGTCACCCTGGTTAAATTATGAATGTAATACTTTACTGGAAAATAAAAAATCCCGATCAATCCGCACTCAAAAGAAATGTTTGCAAATTTAATAAAAAGGAAAAACTAAAATGTCACATGGACATACACTGTAAGTATTCAGACCCATGGCTCTGACACTTATAATTTAGCTCTGGGGACTTCTCATTTCTCTTGATCTTCTTTGAGATGTCTCTACACTTTGATTGGAGTCCACCTATGGTAAATTCAGTTGACTGGACATGTTTTGGAAAGACACGCTCTGTCTATATAAGGTCTCACATTTCACAATGCATATCAGAGCAAAAAACAGAGACAGGATTGTGTGGAGGTACAGATCTGGAGAAGAGTACAAAAATGTATTTTGCACTGAAAATTTCCGAGAGAACTATTGCCTCCATAATTCTTGCATGCATAAAATTTGGAACAATCTTCCTAGAGCTGGCCACCCCACCAAACGAAGTAATCTGGGGAGAAGGGTCTTGGTAAGAGAGGTGACCAGGAACCCAATGGTTACTCTGTCTGAGCTCTAAAGATCCTGTGTGAAGATGGGAAAAACTTCCAGAAGGTAAACCATCACTGCAGCATTACACCAGCCTGGGCTTTATAACAGTGATGTCAATGAAGTGGAACAGGCTTCATAAATATGGCACTCATTCAGACCACCATATTTCTTGATGTGTTTACACAATACAACTTACAAAAATACATAGAGAAATCTGCTTTCCTCCTCTGACAAAGCTGGCTGCATGCAGCCACCACTAGAGGGAGTTCAGTTCATAGGAAGTTATACAGCTGCTGTATTTTTTATTTTTTCCTGCACTCCCCCTAGTGCTAGCTGCATGAAAATGCAGAAAGAGAAAGAAGAAGGAGCTCAGCACTGACTCCCCCCCCCCCACCTTCCCTGGGCCCGAAGGCAGTGTGATCGGCCTCCATTGAAGGTATGCCTCTGAACAGCATAATTTTGGGATATCTTTTTAATAAAAGAAGATTGTATAAAGCAGATAACCTCTTCAAGTGACAACATTTATATTCCTAATTTTTAACCTGGAATAACAAATCAGTCCTAACAATATGGGAACACCCCCTATTGACAAGAGGAATGGTAACTCCTGTATCTTAATTTACTCATACTTATCCAGCAAGAATAACAGAGGAACACAGAATTCTAAGAAAAGATGCCCCAGTTAACTAAAACTAAGTGTCATGAGAGCTTTTAAAGGCTTAGGGGCAATTTTTTTAATTATTGCATTGTACTCATTTTGAGCTAAAATAATTTTTTCAAAATATGAAGCCCTTTTTTTCTGTACAGAGCTGAGATGCTCTAGTAGCAGCCTGTGGATTTTGTCTCTTTTCTGTCAGTTGGGGAGCTGACGGGCTCCTTATCTCTGCTCTCTGACATTATGAACACTCATCATAACTCAGTTCTTATTTTACTGATAAGAGTGTGGCTTAAATAAGTGTTTATGACCTCTTAGTTTAGAGATAAGGTTTATTAGATGACCTGCACAAAGTGAAAGTACAAGTCACACAGTTAGAAAAACAGTTAACCCTTTGTGACAGAACGGATCAATATTTTTAGTAAAAGCCAATTGAAAAAATGATTTTAGCTCAAAATGAGTACAATGAAATAATTTAAAAAAATGCCCCCAAAGGTGTACATAGCCTTTAAGAGCTCTCAGGACACTTAGTTTTAGTTAACTTAGGCATCTTTTCTCAGAAGGCCGTGTTCCTCTGTTATTCCTGCTGGGAAAGTATCAGTAAATGAAGATACAGGAATTACCATTCCTCCTATCAATAGGGGTTATCTGCCTTAAATAAACAAGAATTGCCTCAGAAGAAGGCAAAGATGTATGCGCATATATTATGGTCGCAACGTCATACGACAACCCCAGGACCATGTTCGGCGTTTGGTGGGGCAAACCAGGCAATTTCCCAGGGCCACCCTCCTTCAGTGCTGCTGAACGTCAGGGCACATTTTAGGGGTCCCTGCTCTGACTCCAGATACAGCAGAAGTATGATTTTATTGTTTTTTGTCTTTTTTGTCAGTGCTATGACCATGTGGGTTATCAACAGGCATAGTCAGTATGCTTGGGGACACCCTGTATATTCTTTTTTGGCCGTTATTTTTGACATGTTTCTGCCAGGATTGGATTCACAACTATCTAGATGAAAGGCAAGAATCTTAACCACTGAGCTATAGATCTCAATGTTAAGCTGTTGCAGAAAAACCTCATAGTAGTTTCTTATGTATTAGGTACTCATATACAGCAGAAGTATAATTTTATATTTTTTTTAGTAATTGTAAAAAAATGTATGACACAAAATAAATATGTAATTACTAAAATATATATAAATATATATATATATATATATATAAATATATATATATATATATATATATATATATATATTAGCTAAAGGACCCGGCTTTGCATGGGTATATTTAATCTATTTCATTTAATGCTTGTGTGTGTCATTAAAAGATATCGACAGTATCCACTAAATATCAAAAGCAGAGATTTGAGCAGCACAGCATAGAGTGTAGTACAGGGGTGCCAGTGATTGTGGAAACGATTTAATATCCAAAAATACTAAAGAAAAAATTCCACAGCACTTCCCATTTTCCCAATTTTTTCTTTTGACAGTATCCACTAGAGATGAGTGAATCGACGTTGACAAAGTGGACCGAATCCTTTTTGAACTGAATCCTAATTTCCTCATGCTTTGTGGTAACGAATCACATTTTTTCCTAAAATGGCTGCTGCACGTGTTAGGACTTGGAGCAAGGAACTCTAGGAATGAGGGATCACCCACAATGCCATGCATGCAGCCAATCAGCAGCCAGCCAGCCCTGTGATGTCACAGCCCTATAGACAGCCTCAGCCATCTTGGATTCAGCCATTTTCCAATGTACTTAGTGCAGCGAGAGACGTCAGCAGGCGCTAGGGACAATGGTAGAAAACACTTTAAAACTTTTATTTTGCTGTATAGAAATTCAGGGAAAGGATAGGGAGGAATCATTCCACAGTATTGAAGCAGAACAGGGTTCAGTAAGGGAGTTTACAGCCTGGGTAATAGGAACAATCCTATTACACCTTACTGCACTGACTGGGGATCCAAATGGCCATTATACAACTCTGTAATTCCAGCAAACCGTTCTTGTTATTGGGGTGCAAGGGCTGTTTGATACAGCTATTAACAGGGTTTATTACAAGGAAATAGTTCTATGTCTTATTTGCCCTTGTGCGGTGCAGTTATATGTTGTAAAGCATTTTTTGGCTTGTATTAGTGGGAAAAAAGGGCTTATTAGCCATTGTGTGGTGAAGTGAGAATATTACAGCCCTTTTTGTCGTGTATTACTGGCAAAAAAAACTATATATTATTTGCCATTCAACAGTGCAGTTATACACTGCTCAAAAAGGGAACACAAAAATAAAGGGAACACAAAAATAACACATCCTAGATCTGAGTTAATTAAATATTCTTCTGAAATACTTTGTTCTTTACATAGTTGAATGTGCTGACAACAAAATCACACAAAAATTAAAAAATGGAAATTAAATTTTTCAACCCATGGAGGTCTGGATTTGGAGTCACACTCAAAATTAAAGTGGAAAAACACACTACAGGCTGATCCAACTTTGATGTAATGTCCTTAAAACAAGTCAAAATGAGGCCCAGTAGTGTGTGTGGCCTCCACGTGCCTGTATGACCTCCCTACAACGCCTGTGCATGCTCCTGATGAGGTGGCGGACGGTCTCCTGAGGGATCTCCTCCCAGACCTGGACTAAAGCATCTGCCAACTCCTGGACAGTCTGTGGTGCAACGTGACGTTGGTGGATAGAGCGAGACATGATGTCCCAAATGTGCTCAATTGGATTCAGGTCTGGGGAACGGGCGGGCCAGTCCATAGCATCAATGCCTTCATCTTGCAGAAACTGCTGACACACTCCAGCCACATGAGGTCTAGCATTGTCTTGCATTAGGAGGAACCCAGGGCCAACCGCACCAGCATATGGTCTCACAAGGGGTCTGAGGATCTCATCTCGGTACCTAATGGCAGTCAGGCTACCTCTGGCGAGCACATGGAGGGCTGTGCGGCCCTCCAAAGAAATGCCACCCCACACCATTACTGACCCTATGCCAAACCGGTCATGCTGGAGGATGTTGCAGGCAGCAGAACGTTCTCCACGGCGTCTCCAGACTCTGTCACGTCTGTCACATGTGCTCAGTGTGAACCTGCTTTCATCTGTGAAGAGCACAGGGCGCCAGTGGCGAAATTTGCCAATCTTGGTGTTCTCTGGCAAATGCCAAACGTCCTGCACGGTGTTGGGCTGTAAGCACAACCCCCACCTGTGGACGTCGGGCCCTCATATCACCCTCATGGAGTCTGTTTCTGACCGTTTGAGCAGACACATGCACATTTGTGTCCTGCTGGAGGTCATTTTGCAGGGCTCTGGCAGTGCTCCTCCTGTTTCTCCTTGCACAAAGGCGAAGGTAGCGGTCCTGCTGCTGGGTTGTTGCCCTCCTACAGCCTCCTCCACGTCTCCTGATGTACTGGCCTGTCTCCTGGTAGCGCCTCCATGCTCTGGACACTACGCTGACAGACACAGCAAACCTTCTTGCCACAGCTCGCATTGATGTGCCATCCTGGATAAGCTGCACTACCTGAGCCACTTGTGTGGGTTGTAGACTCCGTCTCATGCTACCACTAGAGTGAAAGCACCGCCAGCATTCAAAAGTGACCAAAACATCAGCCAGGAAGCATAGGAACTGAGAAGTGGTCTGTGGGCACCACCTGCAGAACCACTCCTTTATTGGGGGTGTCTTGCTAATTGCCTATAATTTCCACCTGTTGTCTATCCCATTTGCACAACAGCATGTGAAATTGATTGTCACTCAGTGTTGCTTCCTATATGGACAGTTTGATTTCACAGAAGTGTGATTGACTTGGAGTTACATTGTGTTGTTTAAATGTTCCATAGAAACATAGAAACATAGAATGTGTCGGCAGATAAGAACCATTTGGCCCATCTAGTCTGCCCAATATACTGAATACTATGGATAGCCCCCGGCCCTATCTTATATGAAGGATGGCCTTATGCCTATCCCATGCATGCTTAAACCCCTTCACTGTATTTGCAGCTACCACTTCTGCAGGAAGGCTATTCCATGCATCCACTACTCTCTCAGTAAAGTAATACTTCCTTATATTACTTTTAAACCTTTGCCCCTCTAATTTAAAACTGTGTCCTCTTGTGGTAGTTTTTCTTCTTTTAAATATGCTCTCTTCCTTTACCGAGTTGATTCCCTTTATGTATTTAAAAGTTTCTATCATATCCCCTCTGTCTCTTCTTTCTTCCAAGCTATACATATTAAGGTCCTTTAACCTTTCCTGGTAAGTTTTATCCTGCAATCCATGTACTAGTTTAGTAGCTCTTCTCTGAACTCTTTCTAGAGTATCTATATCCTTCTGGAGATATGGCCTCCAGTACTGCGCACAATACTCCAAGTGAGGTCTCACCAGTGTTCTGTACAGCGGCATAAGCACTTCACTCTTTCTACTGCTTATACCTCTCCCTATACATCCAAGCATTCTGCTGGCATTTCGTGCTGCTCTATTACATTGTCTTCCCACCTTTAAGTCTTCTGAAATAATTACTCCTAAATCCCTTTCCTCAGATACTGAGGTCAGGACTGTGTCAAATATTCTATATTCTGCCCTTGGGTTTTTACGCCCCAGGTGCATTATCTTGCACTTATCCACATTAAATTTCAGTTTCCAGAGTTCTGACCATTCTTCTAGTTTTCCTAAATCCTTTTCCATTTGGCGTTTCCCTCCAGGAACATCAACCCTGTTACATATCTTTGTGTCATCAGCAAAAAGACAAACCTTACCAGCGAGGCCTTTTGCAATATCACTTATGAAGATATTAAACAAAATCGGTCCCAGTACAGACCCCTGTGGAACCCCACTGGTAACATGACCTTGTTTTGAATGTTCTCCATTGACTACAACCCTCTGTTGTCTGTCACTCAGCCACTGCCTTATCCACTCAACAATATGGGAGTCCATGCTCAATGACTGCAGTTTATTGATAAGTCTTCTATGTGGGACAGTGTCAAAAGCCTTACTAAAATCTAGATATGCGATGTCTACTGCACCTCCACCGTCTATTATTTTATTCACCCAGTCAAAAAAATCTATAAGATTTGTTTGACATGATCTCCCTGAAGTAAACCCATGTTGTTTTTCATCTTGCAATCCATGGGATTTTAGATGTTCCACAATCCTATCCTTTAATAGGGTTTCCATTAATTTGCCTACTATTGATGTCAGACTCACTGGTCTATAGTTGCTCGATTCCTCCCTACTACCTTTCTTGTGAATGGGCACGACATTTGCCAATTTCCAATCTTCCGGGACGACTCCTGTTACTAATGATTGGTTAAATAAATCTGTTAACGGTTTTGCCAGCTCACCACTAAGCTCTTTTAATAATTTTGGGTGTATCTCATCAGGCCCCTGTGACTTATTTGTCTTCACCTTAGACAGCAAACTTAGAACATCTTCCTCTGTAAAGATACATGCATCAAACGATTTATTAGTCATTCTTTCTAGTGGAGGTCCTTCTCCTTTTTCTTTTGTAAAAACTGAACAGAAGTATTCATTAAGGCAGTCGGCTAGCCCTTTTTTCTCTTCTACATACCTTCCGTCCTTTGTTTTTAATTTAGTTATTCCTTGTTTTAATTTCCTTTTTTCATTTATATATCTGAAGAATGTCTTATCCCCTTTTTTCATAGACTGAGCTAGTTTTTCTTCTGCCTGCGCTTTAGAAGTTCTTATAACTTGCTTGGCCTCTCTCTGCCTAATCTTGTAGATTTCCTTATCTTCATTGCTCTGGGTTTTTTTATAATTACAAAATGCTAGCTTTTTATTTTTAATGATTTGGGCCACTTCTGCTGAGTACCACAGTGGTCTCCTCCTTTTTTTGCTTTTACTGACAAGTCTAATGCAATTTTCTGTTGCCTTCAATAATGCACCTTTTAAGTAGTCCCATTTCTCCTGGACTCCATGTAATCCGTTCCAGTCTGATAAGGACTCATTTATGACTAATTTCATTTTTGAAAAGTCTGTTTTTCTAAAATCTAAAACTTTTGTTTTTGTGTGGTGGGACTCTTTCACAGTTCTTATATTAAACCACACTGACTGGTGATCACTAGATCCCAAGGTTTCGCCTACAATGACATCATATACCGAATCCCCGTTTGTGAATACCAAATCCAAAATGGCCTCCCTCCGGGTTGGCTCCTCAACCACTTGTTGTAGAGATAACCCCAGTAGGGAATTTAGAATATCTGTACTCCTGGTAGAACTTGCTATTTTGGTTTTCCAGTTTATATCTGGAAGATTGAAATCTCCCATAATGATAACTTCTCCTTTCATTGTCATTTTAGCTATTTCTTCAACTAGTAGATCATTTAGTTCTTTAACTTGACCAGGTGGTCTATATATCACACCTACACGAGTTACTGCATGGTTAGCAAACTGCAACGTAACCCAAACTGACTCTATGTTGGCCTCACCAACTTGTATTAGGTTAGATTTAATGCTATCTTTCACATACAGGGCCACTCCTCCTCCTTTCTTGCCTTCTCTGTCTCTTCTGTATAAAGAGTACCCTGGTATGGTTATGTCCCAGTCATTTCTTTCATTAAACCATGTCTCCGTAACAGCCACTAAATCTACATTCTCAGATGCCATTATTGACCCAAGTTCATTGATTTTTTTACCTAAACTGCGAGCATTTGTAGACAGGACTCTGAGCTTATCATTTCTTAACCTCTGTGCTTCTGACCTGTTCTGGCATTGTTTCGGGGGGCAATTGGACTCTTTTATTTTCACTCTTTTGCCCCCCCTTACTAGTTTAAATACTCTTTCGCAAATTCTTGGAGTTGTTCACTAAGTACATTTGTTCCTTTGAGAGAAAGATGCAAGCCATCTTTTTTGTACAGTTCCTTTCTATTCCAAGTAGAGCTATCATGAGAAACAAAGCCAAATCCTTGCTCTTGACACCATTTACCAAGCCATATGTTGAACTCCTTTATGCGCCTCTGCCTATCATTCTGAACATTATGCACAGGCAGAACTTCAGAAAATGAAATGGTGGATGCAAAATCCTGTACGTCATTACCAAGTGTGATAAAAGATTTTTTCACCTCTGACACTTCATTGCAAGCCAGGTCATTTGTCCCTAGATGGACAAGAACATCCACGTCCCCTTCCTGCTTTGCTTGCTTAACAATATTAATAATACGTCTTCTATCTCTTCTAGCAGTAGCCCCAGGGAGACATCTCACAAAACCATTTTCTTTAAGCTCCACACTTCTTATGATTGAATCACCCAGCAACAGCTGCTTCCTTTGAGACTTCACTTTATCTTTTTTGTTGCATACATTAGACATAGGAGTCGATGGTTTCTCACCCTCTGTGCTTGAGTCCATATCCATGATGTCCTTACATTCTGAGAGTGCTGCAAATGAATTATGGAGAACCACCGACTGTGGGACATGTCTTCTATCCACCACTCTAAGTCTTCCAGAACCTACAGTAACCCATCTGCCATTTCTGGGGGTCCTCTGTGGCAGTGGCATTGCAGCGGTCCTAGCTGGAGTTTGTTTAACAGATAATTTAAATATTTCAGCTTTCAAAAATGCAATTTCCTGCTGCAGTAAGGAGAACTGTCTACAGATCTGACAGCATCCGAATCTCCAAAGAGTGGAACATGAAATAAATGCACAACAATTCCTGCACTGAACCAAGTCTGCCATTTTAAAGAGGAGAAAAAAAATAAAAAAATAAAAATAAATTTGTAACTTTAAATCAAACAAATCTTACCTTTTTTTTTTTTGTATTGTTTCCACCTTCCAGCCTAACTCCTGACTATCTCCTGCAATATCTCTTTACTAGTACTTAATGTAGTACTTGAAGCTAGTACTTGCAGCTAATGAATTAGGCCAGCTAATGAGTCTGTCTCTATATATACACACACTGCTTCCCAAACTCCGCCCCCAGCAACAAATGTAACACCTTAGTGAGCTAGGCTCATTAGCAAACGCACAATAGCAAACAGCTGACCGAATTCCTTTACCTCTTCTCAAGCAATGATCAGCAAAAACAACACAGATGAGCCAGTTGGAGACTCTAAGCCAATCTCTTGCAGTATCTCTGGAATCTCTTCTTGTCTCCTGCAATATCTCTTTACTAGTACTTAATGTAGTACTTGAAGCTAGTACTTGCAGCTAATGAATTAGGCCAGCTAATGAGTCTGTCTCTATATATACACACACTGCTTCCCAAACTCCGCCCCCAGCAACAAATGTAACACCTTAGTGAGCTAGGCTCATTAGCAAACGCACAATAGCAAACAGCTGACCGAATTCCTTTACCTCTTCTCAAGCAATGATCAGCAAAAACAACACAGATGAGCCAGTTGGAGACTCTAAGCCAATCTCTTGCAGTATCTCTGGAATCTCTTCTTGTCTCCTGCAATATCTTTTTACTAGTACTTAATGTTCCCTTTATTTTTTTGAGCAGTGTATGTTTGAAAGCCCTTTTTGGCATGTATTAGTGGCAAAAAAATATATATTATTTGCCGTTCAGCGGTGCAGTTACATGTTCGAAAGCACTTTTTGGCGTGTATTAGTGACACAAAAAAAGTATTTGCCGTTGTGTGGTAAAGTGAGAAAATTATAGCCCTATTTGGCGTGTATTAGTGGCAAAAAATATATATTTGCCATTCAGCGGTGCAGTTATATGTTCTAAAGCCCTTTTTGGTGTGTATTAGTAGCAAAAAATATACATTTGCTGTACAGCGGTGCAGTTATATGTTCTAAAGCCTTTTGTGGCGTGTATAGGTGGATAAAAGAAAGGGCCTATTTGCCATTCAGCGGTGCAGTTATATGTTCTAAAGCCTTTTGTGGCGTGTATAAGTGGAAAAAAGTAAGGGCCTATTTGCTATTCAGCGGTGCAGTTATATGTTCTAAAGCCTTCTTTAGAATATATTAGTGGAAAAAATAAGAGCTTTTTTGGGGTGTTTTAATTTCCATTTTATTTATTTATTTGATCTAACAGTATGTCAGACAGAGAAGTTCCAGGCCCTGCACAGGGGAGTGGCAGAGGCCTAAATGTTTCTGGCGCAGGCACAGGTCATAGCAGAGTAAGGGGGCGTGGCAGCAGGAGTCGCAGCGAGAGGCCTGAGCTCCCGGTGTCATCTAGCGGTCGTGTCTTAACCAGCAACCCAGTGGTTCTTGAATGGTTGACTCGGTCATCCACTTCGTCCCAAGGGATATCAGACACCCCCAGCCAAGAGTCGGTGGGTTCGTAAGACATAACCATTAGTTTGCATGGCTCGGGAGCAGGGCCCTGTGCCCTCACCTGTCCTCAACCTGCCTCTGTCCTTTTCTGTTCCCTCAGCCAGACAATTATTATATGCTGTGGGCTCAGCTCCACTATACAGCGAGGATGAGCTACTAGAGGACAGTCAGCAGCTACTGACCAGCCAAGATGTGGAGGAGACATCTGCCGCTTCCTCCGGTAGGTGGGCAAGTAGTGATGAGGAGAATGGCATTGGAGCTGGTGTTGCGAGCGGTCAGGCTCCTGACCCAGAGACTATTGAGGAGGACATCAGTAAAATGCAGACAGTACTCGATGATGATGATGTAGCTGATCGCACTTGGGAGCTGGGTGATGAGGGGGTTTCATCATTATCGGGAGAAGAGGGTGGCAACTTGCCCGTGAGGCAGCGGCGAAGCCAGCAAGTCGCTAGCGTGGGCGGGAGTCAGCAGAGTGGCAGCAGTGGGAGGTCAGAAGCCAAACGTACCCGGGGTAGACCACCCGCTTCGCAGGAGCTTACTTACCCGGAAAGTAGTGGTGCAGGGGTTCACGGAAGCAGCGGCGGTAGCAGTCAGTCAGTGTGGAGTGTTGTGGGTAAAATCATCTACTCGGCGGTGTGGCCGTTTTTTTTGTTAAGTGGCCTGGGAGAACTGTGGGTCTGATGTGGTGGCCCAGCCTGCAACAGCAACCGTTGCATCACCCAGTGGCACGCACCCGATTTCAGGCAGTCAAGGCTCCACCATCTCAGCCGAAGGGAGCTGTCTGTCCTTCCCATCATCTGCTGGTCCTGATGCTCCTCCTCCTCCTCCTTCTTCTCTTCGTCAGTCATTCCGTCAGCAATCGATCACCAAAGCGATTGCCAAGAGACAACAGTATGCATGCACTCATCCAACGGCGCAGAAGCTGAATGTGCTCCTGGCCAAGTTGCTGGTGCTGCAGTCTCTCCCTTTCCAAGTGGTGGACTCTGCACCTTTCAGAGAACTGATGACTTGTGCCGAGCCGAGGTGGAGAGTCCCAAGCCGTCATTTATTTGCCAAAAAGGCAGTACCAGCCCTGCACACACATGTAGAACAGAAGGTGGGCCAGTCCTTGAGCTTGTCGGTGTCTGCCAAAGTACACGGCAGAGCCGACGTATAGAGCTATAACTACGGTCAGGGACAATACATGTCCTTTCCGGCCCACTGGGTGAATGTGGTTCCTGCACAGACACACCAGCAACTTGGCCAGGTGACGCTGCTTCCGCCTGCACGTTCTCAGGCCGTTGGTCCTGTGACAATGTCCGCCTCTGCCTCCTCATCCTTCACCGTGACCTCAGCCTCCACTGCAGGGACAATTCACAGTGCCCCTCCAGCATACCACATGTGCAGGGCAAAATCAGAACCATGGTGACCAACAACGGGAAGAACATGGTGTCGGCGCTGTGTCAAGGCGGGCTGAGCCATGCACCCTGCAAGGCACACGTGTTCAATCTGGTTGTCAAGCAGTTCCTGAAGTCTTCCACCCATCTGCAAGACATCCTAAAAATGGCCAGGAAACGTTGCATGCACTTCAGCCACTCTTACACTGCAAAGCACACCCTCCTTGAGCTGCAGTGGCAGAACGGCATCCCCCAACATAGGATTTCCACCCTCCATATGTTAGACCGACTATATGAACAGAGAAAGACCATAAATGATTTCTTGATGATCCAAGCGGACAGGAGTACTCCCCTGTGTAACTTCGATGTCAGCCAGTGACAGCTCATGCTTGACACCTGCCTTTTGCTCAGGCCCTTTGAGGAGGCCACATTATTTGTCAGTCGCCAGGACTACGGGATGAACAACGTCATGCTTCATGTCCTGAAACAGATGCTGGTAAATCTGGCTGGTCAGGGGACTGGAGACGTGGCGCCTAGATCTCACGGTCACATGAGCCCTTGGGGGCTGAACTAGAGCAGGAGGAGGAGGACATTGGAGCACAAGCAATGTGTAGTGAAATGGGTGGTTTTTATACACAGGTGACATGAGAGGATGAGCAGGAGCAGCCAGAAAAGCTACAGGGTTATGAGGAAGATGAGGCAGAGGACCCAGACACACCATGGCAGTAAGCAGTGGAGATGGAGGCAGGGAGTCCCTCCGAGTCACTTGCACAAATCGCTTGATGCATGCTGACTTGCTTGATAGTGACAGACAAATTCGGCAGAGGGATGACTTCTGGCGATCCACATTGTTGGACTCTCGCTACAAGTCAAAAATGGGGGCCTTTTTTACACCCGCTGAGAGGGAGGACAAACTGAACCACTATAGAGACATCATATGTAGTCAGTTGGCTGCTGCCTATCTGCACCATCGTCCATCCTATCGCAGGTCTGACCCCGAGGGGGGGGGGGGGCCCTCTGCATTCACGTTCCTCTGCCATGGCTGCTGTGGCAGGGTGGGGGCTAGGAGCAGTTTCAGCTCCATCAGCAGCAATTTGAGTCTCTGATGAACAGCTTTGTTCACCCGCCTAGTGAAGAAACTACTCATCAGCAGCAGCAGCAGCTAGACCTAAAGCAGGATCTGAACCAGCAGATGGTAGCATACTTCGACAGCACCCTGCCACCGGACATTGAAGATCTGCTGGACTACTGGGCAGCCAAACTGGATTTGTACTGCAACTGGCAGAGTTTGCCCTGGAAAAGCCGTCCTGTCCGGCCAGTAGTGTGGCATCAGAGAGGGTGCTTAGTGCGGCGGGGGCCATAGTTACCAAAAGAGGAACTCTCCTATCCACCCAAAATGTGAAGAGACTGATCTTTGTCAAGATGAATCAGGCGTGGATCAGCCAGGATTTCCATCCACGCATGCCTGATACATCAGACTAGATCATCCATGGTGCCACACCAACACTTTGACAAAAGAGACTGGTTTCTTCTGGCTACCTGCCTCAGCTACTATTCTGATGCTGCCACCCGCCTGATGCCACACATCTGATGACAAGTGCTCCTTCTTTCACCCACCATCTTCAGCTGGTACTGGTATTGCCACCCACCTCCCCACTTTGTCACCAGGTCACTCTGTTGTCTCCTGATGCTGCTGCCACCTCCACACTATGTCAATTTGCCACTCTGTGGTCTCCTGATGCTGCTGCCACCTCCACACTTTGTCACCTTGCCACTCTGTGGTCTCCTGATGCTGCTGCCACCTCCACACTATGTCAACTTTCCACTCTGTGGTCTCCTTATGCTGCAAGCGATCAAAAAGGCGTTTGCCCACCAAAAATAGTACCAATCTAACCGTCACCTCATCCCGCAAAAAATGACCCTCTACCTGAGGCCCAAAAAATAAAATAAAATATGAGTCAGAATATGGAGACACTAAAACATCATTTTTTTTGCTTCAAAAATTATATTATTGTGTAAAACTTACATAAATAAAAAAAATTATACATATTAGGTATCGCCGCGTCCATATCAACCGGCTGTATAAAAATATCACATGACCTAACCCCTCAGATGAACACCGTAAAAAATAAAAAATAAAAACTGTGCTAAATAAACCATTTTTGTCACCTTACATCACAAAAAGTGTGATAGCAAGCGATCAAAAAGTCATATGCACCCCAAAATAGTGCCAATCGAACCGTCATCTCATCCCGCAAAAAATGAGACCCTACCTAAGATAATCGCCCAAAAACTGAAAAAAATTTGGCTCTCAGAATATGGAGACACTAAAACATGATTATTTTTTTTTGTTTCAAAAATGATATTATTGTGTAAAACTTACATAAATAACAAAAAGTATACATATTAGGTATCACCGCGTCCGTATCAACCGGCTCTATAAAAATATCACATGACCTAACCCCTCAGATGAACACCGTAAAAAATAAAAAATAAAAACTGTGCTAAATAAACAATTTTTTGTCACCTTACATCACAAAAAGTGTAATAGCAAGCGATCAAAAAGTCATATGCACCCCAAAATAGTGCCAATAAAACCGTCATCTCATCCCGCAAAAATCATACCCTAACCAAAGTAATCGCCCAAAAACTGAAAAAACTTGCCAATCTGCCAAAAAAGTGAAATTTTGAAATTGTATCTCTATTTTCCATGAATTCTTGTGGAACACCTAAAGGGTTAACGACGTTTGTAAAATCAGTTTTGAATACCTTGAGGGGTGTAGTTTCTATAATTGGGTCATTTTTGGGTGGTTTCTATTATGTAAGCCTCGCAAAGTGACTTCAGACGGTGCTAAATAAACCATTTTTTGTCACCTTACATCACAAAAAGTATAATAGCAAGCGATCAAAAAGTCATATGCACCCCAAAATAGTGCCAATAAAACCGTCATCTCATCCCGCAAAAATCATACCCTAACCAAAGTAATCGCCCAAAAACTGAAAAAAACTATGTCTCTCAAACTATGGAAACACTAAAACATGATTTTTTTTGCTTCAAAAAATGAAATCATTGTGTAAAACTTACATAAATAAAAAAAATGCATACATATTAGGTATCACAGCGTCCGTAATAACTTGCTCTATAAAAATATCACATGACCTAACCCTTCAGGTGAATACCGTAATTTTTTTAAATAAAAACGGTGTAAAAAAAGCCATTTTTTGTCACCTTACATCACAAAAAGTGTAATAGCAAGCGATCAAAAAGTCACACGCACCCCAAAATAGTGCTAATAAAACCATCATCTCATCCCGCAAAAATCATACCCTACCCAAGGTAATCGAACAAAAAATGAAAAAATTATGGCTCTTAGACTATGGAAACACTAAAACATGATTTTTTTTGCTTCAAAAAATATATCATTGTGTAAAACTTACATAAATTTAAAAAAAGTATACATATTAGGTATCGCCGCATCCGTGACAACCTGGTCTATAAAAATATCACATGATCTAACCTGTCAGATGAATATTGTAAATACCAAAAAATAAAAACGGTGCCAAAACAGCTATTTCTTGTTACCTTGCTTCACAAAAAGTGTAATATAGAGCAACCAAAAATCATATGTACCCTAAACTAGTACCAAAAAAACTGCCACCCTATCCCGTAGTTTCTAAAATGTGGTAACTTTTTTGGAGTTTCTACTCTAGGGGTGCATCAGGGGGGCTTCAAATGGGACATGGTGTAAAAAAAAACAGTCCAGCAAAATCTGCCTTCCAAAAACCGTATGGCATTCCTTTTCTTCTGCGCCCTGTCGTGTGCCCGTACAGCGGTTTACGACCACATATGGGGTGTTTCTGTAAACTACAGAATCAGAGCCATAAATATTGAGTTTGGTTTGGCTGTTAACCCTTGCTTTGTAACTGGAAAAAAATTATTAAAATGGAAAATCTGCCCAAAAAGTGCCATTTTGAAATTGTATCTCTATTTTCCATGAATTCTTGTAAAATCAGTTTTGAATACCTTGAGGGGTGTAGTTTCTAGAATGGGGTCATTTTTGGGTGGTTTCTATTATTTAAGCCTCGCAAAGTGACTTCAGACCTGAACTGGTCCCTAAAAATTGGGTTTCTGAAAATTTCTGAAAAATTTCAAGATTTGTTTCTAAACTTCTAAGCCTTGTAACATCCCCAAAAAATAAAATATCATTCCCAAAATGATCCAAACATGAAGTACACATATGGGGAATGTAAAGTAATAACTATTTTTGGAGGTATTACTATGTATTATAAAAGTAGAGAAATTGAAACTTGGAAATTTGCAATTTTTTCCAAATTTTTGGTAAATTTGGTATTTTTTTTATAAATAAAAATGAATTTTTTTTACTTCATTTTACCATTGTCATGAAGTACAATATGTGACGAAAAAATAATCTTAGAATGGCCTGGATAAGTCCAAGCGTTTTAAAGTTATCAGCACTTAAAGTGACACTGGTCAGATCTGCAAAAAATGGCCAAGTCCTTAAGGTGAAAAAGGGCTAAATCCTTAAGGGGTTAAAAGCATTGGTGGCCAGTGTGGCCCCCCTCCCTCCCCAGTATTAAAAGCATCGGTGGCCAGTGCGGCCCCCCTCCCTCCCTCCCCAGTATTAAAAGCATTGGTGGCAGTGGCCACAGGCTAACAACCCCCCTCCCCCCCATCATTGGTGGCAGCGGTGCGGCATTTCCGATCGGAGTCCCAGTTTAATCGCTGGGGCTCCGATCGGTTTCCATGGCAGCCAGGATGCTACTGCAGTCCTGGCTGCCATGGTTACTTAGCTTATACTTACCGGCCGGCGCCCCATCTACTGGTAAGTGACAGGTATAAGCGATGCGCCGCAAAGACCTGTCACCTACCAGTAGGAGGAGCGCTGGCCGGCCACAGACAGCGCATGTAAGTATAAGCTAAATAACCATGGCAGCCAGGACTGCAGTAGCGTCCTGGCTGCCATGGTAACCGATCGGAGCCCCAGCGATTAAACTGGGACTCAGATCAGAAATGCCTCTCTGCTGCCACCAATGATGGGGGGGAGGGGGTTGTTAACCTGTGCTTTTAATACTGGGGAGGGGGGGAAGGGCCGCACTGGCCACTAATGCTTTTAATACTGGGGAGGGAGGGAGGGGGGGTCGCACTGGCCACCAATGCTTTTAATACTGGGGAGGGAGGGGGGGCCGCACTGGCCACCAATGCTTTTAATACTGGGGAGGGAGGGGGGGAGCCGCACTGGCCACCGATGCTTTTAATACTGGGGAGGGAGGGGGGGCCGCACTGCCACCAATGCTTTTAATACAGTTAGTGCCAGCAGTCTCAGTCACCAGTTAGTGCCAGCAGTCTCAGCCACCAGTTAATGCCAGCAGTCTCAGCCACCAGTCGCTGCTAGCAGTCTCAGCCACCAGTCGCTGCTAGCAGTCTCAGCCACCAGTTGTTGCCAGCAGTCTTAGCACCACCAGTCAATGCCAGCCGTCTCGGCCACCAGTCAGTGCCATTTAAGGCCTCTTTCACACTACCGTATGGCTTTTTCAGTATTTTGCGGTCCGTTTTTCACCGATCCGTTGTTCCATTTTTTTTGTTTCCGTTGCGTTTCTGTTCCGTTTTTCCGTATGGCATATACAGTATACAGTAATTACATAGAAAAAATTGGGCTGGGCATAACATTTTCAATGCATGGTTCCGCAAAAACGGAACGGATACTGAACACATACAAAGTACATTCCGTATGTGTTCAGTTTTTTTTGCGGACCCATTGACTTGAATGGAGCCACGGAACGTGATTTGCGGGCAATAATAGGACATGTTCTATGTTTCAACAGAACGGAAAAACGGAAATACAGAATGCATACGGAGTACATTCCGGTTTTTTTTGCGGAACCATTGGAATGAATGACCGTATATGGAACGCAAAAAACGGCCCGCAAATGGAAAAATAAAAAAACGGTTGTGTGAAAGAGGCCTAATATAGACTGTTTCTACTGTTCTAGCGCCCGTTATTGTAACGGGCTTAATGTCTAGTATACAGGGGCGGACTGACCGGTCGGGCACTTCGGACATGGTCCGAGAGCCGGGCCGGGATGGGGGCTCACCCCAGAATAACATAACACCGGGCCCCGCTCACTGTAATAGTAATATTCCGATGTGAACAACTTGAAATCCCCTGCGATCCTCTCCCTCTCCCTCTCTGTACTCACAACCTCAGTAGCATAGAGGCACCAGCAGGCAGTGTAATAGGAGCCGACAGTGGAAGCTAGCCCCGCCCCTCCCCACCCTCCAACCAATCAGAGCCAACCAGCACTGACTCACAGCACAGGGGGAGTCGCAGGGACTCAGAGAATCGTCTGAGTTTATTAGTTAAAAGAATCGAATGAGTCAGAGAGGTGTCACCGAGTCCCTGCCGCCAGACTTCCTGCTCTGCGGCTCCCTGTCTCCTCATAAGTCCGTCCGGGGGGGTGGTATAGTATTGCATGTAGCGGAGCTGTGTGTGTACAGTGTGCCTCCAGCAATGTAGCAGAGCTGTGTGTGTATAGGGTGCTTGCAGCAATGTAGCAGAGCTGTATGTGTACAGGGTGCTTGCAGCAATGTAGCAGAGCTGTGTGTGTACAGGGTGCTTGCAGCAATGTAGCAGGCTGTGTGTGTACAGGGTGCTTGCAGCAATGTAGCAGAGCTGTGTGTGTACAGGGTGTTTGCAGCAATGTAGCAGAGCTGTGTGTGTACAGGGTGCTTGCAGCAATGTAGCAGAGCTGTGTGTGTACAGGGTGCTTGCAGCAATGTAGCAGAGCTGTGTGTGTACAGGGTGCTTGCAGCAATGTAGCAGGCTGTGTGTGTACAGGGTGCTTGCAGCAATGTAGCAGAGCTGTGTGTGTTCAGGGTGCTTGCAGCAATGTAGCAGAGCTGTGTGTGTACAGGGTGCTTGCAGCAATGTAGCAGAGCAGGAAGCCTGGCAGGGACTCGGTGACACGTCTCTGACTCATTTGATTCTTTTAACTAATAAACTCTTAGACCATTATCTAAATCCCTGCAATAACTATACAGTGTAATTACATCAGTCTGCTCCACTGCAGCAGAGCTGTGTTTGCCAGGAGCGAGTCCCTCCAGACCTTCGGTTCACTTGAGAGCCGACTCAGCAAGTGAACCGAAGATTCGATGAGCTGAGCGTGCGCATTGATCTTCAGTTCACTTGCTTCTGCCGGCTCAGGAAGTGAACCGAAGATCCGATTCATGAAAAAGATCCGAACTTCCCATCTCTAAAACTCAGTAGCAGGCCGGGCGGCAGCGCAACTCACTGACGTCACGCGCCTGTTTCTCCTACTTCATTCATAAAGTGGGAGGAGCAGTCGCGTGACGTCAGTGAGTTGCGCTGCCGCCCGGCCTGCTACTGAGTTTGTGAGTACAAAGAGGGAGAGGATCGCAGAGGATTTCAAGTTGTTCACATCGGAATATTAGTATTATAGTGAGCGGGGCCCGGTGTAATAGAATACAGTGACTGCACCGGGCCCTGCTGCCATTACAACACCAGATGCCGGTGTTCCGTTTACTTGACAGTATTATGTCTATATCGTGGGAGATAGTTTTGCATTACGTCTAGCGTGAAGTGCTGACTAATATAAAATTTTAAATCTTTATTTCATTTCCTTAAAACTATTTTCCACGATATAGACATAATACTGTCAATTAAACGTCACAGAGGTGCTGAAGAGGTCTAGATATTTGCATTTTGTTAACCTTTATTTTTGTTAGCATTTTGTTAACCTCTACTGCGCCTGCGCCAAGTCATCTTTTTTGCGCATGCGCAGTGTATTGGGGATCATTCACTCACAGGGACACTGTTATGGGGGATCTGTGGATGACACTGTATATGCTGCTATATATGTGTCATCCACAGATCCCCCCCACAACAGTGTGTCATCCACAGAGCCCCCCCCACAACAGTGTGTCATCCACATAGCCCCCCCACAACAGTGTGTCATCCACAGAGCCCCCATAACAGTGTGTCATCCACAGAGCCCCCCCACAACAGTGTGTCATCCACAGAGCCCCCATAACAGTGTGTCATCCACAGAGCCCCCATAACAGTGTGTCATCCACAGAGCCCCCATAACAGTGTGTCATCCACAGAGCCCCCATAACAGTGTGTCATCCACAGAGCCCCCATAACAGTGCCATCCACAGATCCCCCCACAACAGTGCCATCCACAGATCCCCCATAACACCTTTTGGTTCAAAATATTTTTTTATTTGGCTATTCCCCACCCCTCTTGTAATTGTTCCGCTACTTGTGGGCTGCGCGGGAATGAGTTCAGTCACTTCAGTGGCCAATCCCGTCCTGCAGCGCGGGATCCCGCAAGACCTGCCGCTGTAGGTCACGGGTCTCGCGGGATCACGCGCCTCAGGATGGGATTGCGCACCGAAGTGACTGAACTCATGCCCATGTAGCCCGCAAGTAGCGGATCAGTGGAACAAGTACAAGGTGGGTGGGGGGATGATCTGTGGGGTTGCCCAGACAGCTAGGCCCTTCACAGTAGTTATTAACCCCTTTCAGCAGTCCCCCATTCACTGAAGGGGAGACTGCTGAAAGGGATTAATAACATTTAAAAAATAAAGTGTAAATATGCAGGGTGTGCCCAACAGTGAAAAGTTAGCTTTTATTGAAAAAAAAAATAGACCAAAATGTAAAATATGATCAAATAACACCTGTTAATTCACGCCAACCTTTTTAACTTGTGTAACCAGTATTTTTTTGGTTGGGAAAGGTGGCAACTCTAACAGAACATAAATATTCCAGCAAAAGGGGTTGCTTTTCAAGCAATCCCTTTTGCTGGAATATTTATTTGCCATACAATAGGGTTGCATACCTGTCAATTTGTGAATTTATGTAACTCTAACAGAACCCCTGCTTAGGACCTCGATAGGCCCACTCACTGAAGCAACCCCAGCCTCAGTTAGTACAATAAACGCCAGGACTCACTTTGGAAAAAAAAATAATTTTCTTTTAATCGCGATATTCTGAACCTCATAACTTTTTTATGGTTATGTCTACGGAGATGTGTGGGGACATACCATTTGGGGTGTGTATGATTTAATCACTTTTTATTGAATTTTCTTGGGAGATAAACTTTCGACAACAACTTGCAATCATCAGATTGCAACTTATACAGAATAATGGAAATTGCTCCACTATTCTGTATAGAAATCACTATATCACAGTTCAGTGCTACCATCTAGGGGCTAATAATAGTGGCTATACTAATAATCATCCTGGAAGCCTAGTATAGATTGAGGCTCATTAATAGAACAGGGTGCTTTCCCTAATCTCCACAGGGGGAAAGCGCGCCTGAACACGAAGCCTGCCCTTCCGGTTTTTAACTCTTTCAGATGCTGTGGTGACATTTGACCATGACATCTGAGTGGTTAAATGTCCAAGTCAGCATTAATGCAGATTGCGGACATTGGCTTCTGGTACCTGCTGTAAGAAACAGCAGGCACCCACTTGCTATGGCAACGGCTTTAGAGCGGGCAATATCTTTAAAGACCCAACATGCGCCGTAAATTTACGGCGGATGACGGAAAGGGGTTATTGGTCACGTGGCCAAATGTTTTTAGGACAGAGCTTTCTTTCTGCATGGACACTGGAGCTCGTGCAGGTACTTTGGGAGAGAGGAGTTGTGTATGCCTGCAAGTGGCCATTTGAGGGAGGTTCTAGTGTTGTGCAGTGCAGTGGAGTCCTGGGGAAAATGTTGCATGATGCATTGCTGTAGAGAGGGGAACTAATTCTTGTGAGGGAGAGGGCATGTGGCGTATTTTGGGGCCATGAGGGTGCAGATCTGTGTGTGGGGCTTTATGGGGTGCAAATCTGTGAGGGAGGGCTGGAATTGACAGAATGCAATTCTGTTTTTAGTACAGTATTACAAGATTTGGGGCCCCACTTATGATTTTGCCCAGGGCTATATATTTTGTCTAAAACCGACCCTGCCCAGGACCCTCCAGAACCTAAATAAGAGTGTTGTTTTATTTTATTATAACCTTCACTGAGACAAAGTCTTTTAAGCCAAAGAAAGTAACTATGTGCGGCCTCAGGACCCTTCGCTTTCCCTAGTAATATATGCAGATAAATGACAGATGGAAACGCTGCTGCCAACTCTTTCAGCTCAGGATATTTGTCAGCGATGCCAGGCTATCTAGTGATTTTTGCTATCACTTCAACAAGCACAGCAATTAAGAGGCTGCTTATTTATCTTAACAATGGCTTTGGTAGATATCCCTGCTAATCAATTAATTGCTGGTGGCTGGAACCCAAGGGTGTAATGAATGTACCGGCATACATAATTTAAACTCTTATCTGGTATTTGGTCAATTGATTGTATCATGGCTTCCAAACAATGATATAAACAATATGATCTGCACTGTGGCTCTGGAAGGTCTCCAGACTCACACTATCATTTTATCAGTGCTTTCATTTTGTAATTAGAGAATATCCAGTTTCTAATGTTTCTGAGTTTTGTTATGATTGCCCAATAATCTATATCTAAAAAACAATTATGTATTAATTCCACATTTGGTGAAATTTCTGAAGAAAAATTCCATGTCATTTCCATTATTTCAAGTCTCTGAATTTCCGTTAACCCCCTAATAAATGCCTAGAGAACTTTCACACTAGCGTTAGAGGAATCCGACAGGCAGTTCCGTTGCCGGAACTGCCTGCCGCATCCGGAAATCCGTATGCAAACGGATATCATTTGTTTCCGGATGTGGATCTATCTGACAAATGCATTAAAATTCCGGATCCGTCTCTCCGTTGTCATCTGGAAAAACGGATCCGGTATTTATTTTTTTCACATTTTTAGAGGTCTGCGCATGCGCAGACCAGAAAACTGGGTCTGTCAATGCGGCAATTTCCTGAACACTTGATACCAGTGATAGAAATCTGCTTCTTAATGCACCCTGGTTCTTCCTTTGTTTGTCACAGACAGGCACCCGCAGAACTGGTCTCAATGATACACACAGTTGTGTTTCTGAAACCGTTCTGATTTAATCTTGACCACACGGGCCTCTTATAGACATACATCCACACATATTGGAAACAGATGTGATTCACATATTCACTTGTTGCTGGGCAGAATCCATTCCCTATATGGACATAAGGCTAATGTAAACATATTCTCCCTCTAGTATGATGTCACCCAGCATCCTGTCCTTCATACAGATCATATAGCCTATTCCATTTAACCCTTCAATCCCCTCTTAAGTCATGAATATGACTTATCTTCTTTCTCTCATAGAGAGGTAAGTAGCATATGATTGTCCAGGGTCTATGGGTTTTGGACACATTACACAAAACATCTGTATGAGGGAAGGGATACATTGGATACAACAACATATAACAATCAAGGAAGCAATTATAATTATAATACTGATAAATAATGTTCTCAACCAACTCAAATCCGGCAGTCAGCTCAATAACCAGTTCCACCAAGAGGATGAATCAACATCTTTCTTGATATTAGCAATTTCATGTAACCCTTGAATATGGGACTGGATTGATCTGGAATAATCAGATAAATTAAAGCAACACATTCCTTTAAAATCTTGACATCCTATATTATGTTTAAGTAACAAATAATGCACAGCAAATCTAGTTTCTAGCACTGCTCCTCTTATGCCTTGTATATCTAAAAGCATATCTGATAAGGCGATAGATGTATGATTCAGAGATTTAGCCAAGTCACATGCAATAGAATTTATAGTACGAGTATTATATATAGCCAGTCCAGGCACTCCAAATATAGAGGCACCCAAACCTGTATATTCTGTACGGCTAAGAAGGGGTAAAGTAGAGTCACAGTCTTCTTATAAAGTCTTGGTAACTGATCTGTAAGCTCTCCTGATAGGGGGTTGACTGGGAAGAGCCAAAGTCAGCCTGGAAAAAGCATAGGGACCTCCAATAACATTAGCAGGAATGTAGTTGTAAGTGCTGTTACCACAAGACAAAAACCATCCCTTAGGGAGCATTATATTATAGATAAAACTGGGAGTCACAATGGTCTTATTACAACTCATGGAATTATCCAGGGAGCTAGCAAGCCTACTATTCTTTTTACAGGTGTCGTCAATATAATCATATACACTATTCTTAGGTAATCCACTTTTTATGTCTCTACCATCACAATGTAAAGTCATATTCTGGGAAAAGGTAAAACAAGTCTCTGCTGCAGTCACATTAATAGTAATTACCGGTATTCTAATATTATCCCTGCTATTTCCTAATTTCTGACACTCCTCACAGAAGTCATACAAGGGAATAAAAGATTGTGTATTGTTAGCCATCGACCAGACTTCAAGGAGGGATTCATCGGGTGTAGGCACAGCAATAACACATGTTTGTATAAGATCCTGTGGGCTCTGTAAGTCTTTAAGGCTCAATGAACTAACATTTAGGGCATTTGCCATCCTGACTATACTATTCTGTTCAGAATAAAAGAGGACGGGAGCAAAGGGATCTTGCTACTGAGCTCTTTTATTTACTGACTGATTATTTGGCGCAGCGCAGAAGAAACTCATCTTCTCTGGGTGAAAAATACATGTAGTAATAAGCCAGACTGGCAAGAAAACACAAAGATTAATAATTATCAGCAGACAAACAAATCTCTCAGAATATTGTGGGGTCATCATCTTCAGCCTGTGGCAAGGCACTTTTCAGGGAAACTTCTTCTGAGCTCCCCTCTTTGTTCAGGGATTTCACACCTGCTTCACCCTCTTTGTCTTTGTCCTTCACCGGAGAAGAAGCCTCAGGGACCCTTTTCACTCTGCTACCGTGAATCCAGATTGGAGCCTCCTCTGTGAGAATCGCTGTTCTGGTGACTGCTACCACTCGGGTGGGTGATCCAAATGGGAACTCAGTCTGTTTTCGTCCTTTTGCCAGGCGCTGGACTATCACCACGTCTCCTGGTTGGAAAGGATGCGTAGGTTCCTGTGGAGAGAAAGGAGAGGCACGAGCAACATCTTGTTCATTTTGATCTAAGACCTGGTATACAAAAATAATCTCTCCGCACGAGGTCAGTGGTTGCCTGTGCTCCCCTATGGCCAAGACCATGATATTGTGCAATTAAAATCGGGGTACTTGCAACTGGGATACATGGTTTCCCCTCTTTGCAGATAAGACCCGTATCAGGGTCATTCTATTTTTTTTTCACTACTGGTAGCCAAATCCTGGAGGCTGAGCAATAGATTGTCAGTAAGGGTAATGTCTGGAACTAGGGAGGGCATTTGAACTGTTGCTGCCGTTCTAATAGCAGCCTCTTTTGCTGCCTGATCAGCTAGGGCATTCCCTTCAGCTATGTGCTTTTGGAGACCAGTATGTGCCTTACAATGGATCTTCAGCTCTGTCTCCTGCACTAACATTGCTGGAGGAAGTGGTTCTTTCTCGAAAACATCAGATTAAGTAGGAACAGGTGGGAAAAAGTATTTTTATTTACTACTCCCAGCCTCCCCCCCCCCCAGATGCCGCAGAGTAGTTGGATCTAATTTTGCACACCCTTAAGACAGTGATTAATTGGTGAGAGGAGTAGGAATTGCATGACTATCTACTCTTACACATGTGATACTACCCTTAGCCATGATAGATCATGGAACATGTTTGCTATGAGGCAATAGAAGCAGATCCTAAGGATTGTATAGATAATAGGGATCCAGAATTTGATTGTGGGTTGTTAATTCCCTATGGGCGTTGCATTTGAAGGCTGAAAATTTGTAGCTCCTCCCATGGGCGAGAAAGTGGGCAAGTACATACAAAGTCTTTCCTCCCCCCTCTAGTGGGGAGGACTGATAGGCAGCCACGCCCGCCTTAGCCCTTTGTTCAATACACCTTTAACAACATGGAGGGACAAAATGAACTTCACTCAAGCCTAGCCAACACTAGACCTTCCCAGATGATTCTTAAGATCATCCACAAAGGCAGCACTTAGGATTTTCTCATGTATAGCTAAAGAAAGCTCAAAAATCCAAATCCACCCAGCTTACTGGAGTCTAGTGAAACTTTCTCCACACTCTCTGTCCTGATGCATATTCAGACAATGTGACTGACTGATGACCTAAACGCTTCCTCCTAGACTCAATTTTCCAAATCTCACCAATGATATGAGAAAACTCTACATATTTTAATAATTTTCTATAAAACAGCATAAGTAAGTTCTCTGAATTGGGAATTCTATTCATCATGGTAAAATTGATATTACTACTGGGTGTGGTAGATGTCATACATCATATAATGATGCAGACATCCCTACACTTTCACTCATATCTGAATAAGGACATAGAATGGGTGCAACTTAAATTGATAGGATTGGACACTTCCAATTGGCATCATGGAGCAATCACTGCGGGCACTTCCTTAACTAGTGAAACATATAATTTGGAAAGATTATTTGCAAACATCATTGGATCTAATCCAATGCTGGAGCCCTGTCTGGAAGA
The DNA here is from genome assembly GCF_905171765.1 of Bufo bufo. Classification (NCBI taxonomy): domain Eukaryota; kingdom Metazoa; phylum Chordata; class Amphibia; order Anura; family Bufonidae; genus Bufo; species Bufo bufo. Next base: position 111,646,867 of record NC_053396.1, read on the forward strand.
TCTATAGATAACATACATTAGTATCTTCACAGTCTGCAGATGCATTACCAAGTACCAGCCCCCCTCCCCCCCAACCCTGAATTCCTGAGGGGGGGTTTCGGTAAGAGCACAGGAGGGGGATCTGAATACATGATGGGAGGGGTTCTTTTTGAGAGCACTTTCCAGAGTGCAAACAAGAGAAGTTCTTGTGGAACTACAAGAACCATAAAGTCACAGCAGATGTGGTGGGGGACCTAGGGTGATAGGCGTAGCCATCTCACCGACCATAGCACAGGCTGCCAAACTCCTGAGACACACAGGCATGCCTTGAACCTGTACGGAAACCACTTTTGAGATAAAAGCAACAGGGAGGAATTTGCCTCCCTGATCTTGCGCCAGGACTCCCGCCATGGTTTTACAATTGTCCCTGGCAAATAAGTGAAACATCATGCCATAGTCGGGTAGGCCCAAACCAGGACTTGAAACCATTGCACATTTCAAATGACTAAAAACTTGTAACATTTCATCAGACCATTTAATGAAGTCAGGCATCTCAGTATTAGTGGCTTGTCTCAGAATATTATCATAGTAGGAACAAACAGCAATCCATTGGCGGCAGTAACCAATCATGCCAAGAAAGGTCAACATGTCTTTCTTGGTTTGTGGGCGGGGCAGACCCAGTACGGAGGTAATTCTGGCATGGCTGATTTTCCTCTCACCTTTACTGAGAACAAAGCCCAAATACTCAACACTTTCCATACACCATTGTAATTTCTTCCTAGAAACTTTGTGACCACATTCACATAAGCACAGTAATAAACTAACACAGTCTGCCTGGCAGGCCTCCCGAGTAGAACTACATATGAGGAGATCGTCCACATATTGTAGAAGGACAGAACCTTGAGGGACAGTCCAAGGGCGCAGTGTAACTTGGAGGACAATGGAGTAGACTACTGGGGAGTCTACATAACCCTGAGGCATTCTACACCAAGTATACTGGCGAAATTTAAATGTAAAAGCAAAAAGTGTCCGTGTCTCCTTGTCAACTGGGAGAGAAAAAAATGAATTTTTTAAATCAATAACAGAGAAAAACTCTGCATGGGCAGGAATAGCTGATAGCAGAGATGGTACGTCTGGAACCACAGGGACTATGGGTATAATAACAATCTTATTAATATCATCTACTTAAATAGGTTTCTCTAACAAGGTGTCCCCTACAGTCATTAAAGTGAACTGTTCCTCAAGGTCACTGTCCTCATCATGATCAGGTATATGTTCAGATTTGGGAAAATACTTTTGTGATCTAAGGCGCATGGGAGCTATGACATCCCCAGTGTTAGAGATGTGTGAATTTTATTCTATATATTTTTTATCTCTAAGACTGTAACTGGTTAATCTTAAGTTGTTACAAACTTCTTCTTATCTCAGGAGCCTCCCCCTCCCCTTTCTGCTGTTACTCGAGCTCTGTCTATGCAACGCTATGAGGAGAAGAAAAAGGGGGGCAGAGTACAGTGCTGTGGGCAGTGTTTGTCTTCTATCTCCCAACAGATGCTTTGAAGAAGATGTGTGCACTGTGAAAGGATGCTAGAGTGTTATCTCTTCTTCTCTTATCTCTTCTTCTTTTTGAGCCAATGAAATAATGCCTGGGCCTCAAAGTACTGCCCTTTTAATCTAAGTCATCTTTTGGAAGGAATGGATATATCTGTGGGATATTTCCTAAATAGGGAGGAGGGGGCTTCTGAGGTGAACCCCTTGTCAATTCTTTTTCTAACTCATGTTTCTTTTTATATCCCTCCTGGTTCTCTGCCTTCTGTTTTTTAACCTTTTTATTTGGTCTATCATACCAATATGGTGCATAAGTAAGCCAATTTTCCCCTCCCAACTTCATATACTGCAGGTCCCACTTGGGGTCTGGACCATAATATGGGTAAGCTTCAGTGTCACCCAAACATAACCCTTTTACCATGTCCATATGGAAGGTGTCATTAGTCTCTTTCTGAGGGAACAAATTTATACTCTTCATCCCCTCTGTCCATCCTGCCATATTATCCACCCAGGAAGTAACTAAATAATAATCAGTACCACAGACCTGGGCTATGTAATCCTTACATGTTTCTCCTACATACGGGGAGGGAGGGGGGGTGGGGTGGAGAGACCTTTCCTTGCTTTGCACCCATTTCTTATAACTTAATTGAGACGGAAGCAGAGCTGAACTCTCCCCAGGACTGGCTGTACTGAACCGTAAAGGCTCCGACAATTCCTGTCAACTGGTTAGAGAGGACTTATGTCTATGCTCAACTTCCTTCTCAACGGACTGTTAGTATTATCCCTTCAAACCGTCACTTGCGTTCACTAGTTTCTGGGTTAGCGGGTTTAACCTCGCCAGAAAAGTGGGGCGTCTTACGGTTATCCAGGACACACACAATAAAGTTAGTACAGTTTTCACAGTATCCTTTGCTGCTTACCTTCAGCATAAAAATTACTTAATGCTTTATAACATCATAAAATACAAGAGAGCATAAAGAAAGAGCCAGATAAGAAGCAATAGAAATTGGCTGACAAGAGAAAAAAAAAAAAAACAGGGTGCAGACAATATTTGAATTCTTCCCAAAAGAATTCCTCTTTAAAATTCTTCCCTAAAGAATTTATCTGTTAGACTTGGCCAGTAGTCTATTTATAGTCTATAGGTACTATTCCTTTCAGTGTGTCTGAAGTGGATTCAAAATAGAAGTAACAGCATGTTTTTGTTCGGAAAGCATCGGAATGTCCCCAGTCGTTAAAGACAGGAATGTTCCGTTCTTACCCGAGATACTGTATTGTTTTATCCCGGACAGAGCTTCCAGCTGAAAGAAATCTGCTTCTTAATGCACCCTGGTTCTTCCTTTGTTTGTCACAGACAGGCACCCGGAGAACTGGTCTCAATGATACACACAGACGTTTTTCTGAAACCGTTCTGATTTAATCTTGACCACACGGGCCTCTTATAGACATACAGTCGAGGTCAAAAGTTTTGAGAATTACTTAAATATTGGAAATTGGAAAAGTTGTTGCTTGCTGCATATACTCCAGAATGTTATGAAGAGTGATCAGATGAATTGCATAGTCCTTCTTTGCCATGAAAATTAACTTAATCCCCAAAAAACCTTTCCACTGCATTTCATTGCTGTAATTAAAGGACCTGCTGAGATCATTTCAGTAATCGTCTTGTTAACTCAGGTGAGATTGTTGACGAGCACAATGCTGGAGATCATTATGTCAGGCTGATTGGGTTAAAATGGCAGACTTTACATGTTAAAAGGAGGGTGATGCTTGAAATCATTTTTCTTCCATTGTTAACCATGGTGACCTGCAAAGAAACGTGTGCAGCCATCATTGCGTTGCATAAAAATGGCTTCACAGGCAAGGATATTGTGGCTACTAAGATTGCACCTCAATCAACAATTTATAGGATCATCAAGAACTTCAAGGAAAGAGGTTCAATTCTTGTTAAGAAGGCTTGTTAAGATCGTCTCCTAAAGAGGATTCAGCTGTGGGATCGGAGTGCCACCAGTGCAGAGCTTGCTCAGGAATGGTAGCAGGCAGGTGTGAGCGCATCTGCACGCACAGTGAGGCGAAGACTTTTGGAAGATGGCCTGGTGTCAAGAAGGCCAGCAAAAAAGTCACTTCTCTCCAAAAAAAACATCAGGGACAGATTGATCTTCTGCAGAAAGTATGGTGAATGGACTGCTGAGGACTGGGACAAAGTCATATTCTCCGATGACGCCTCTTTCCGATTGTTTGAGGCATCTGGAAAAAGGCTTGTCCGGGGAAGAAAAGGTGAGCGCTACCATCAGTCCTGTGTCATGCCAACAGTAAAGCATCCTGAAACCAGTCATGTGTGGGGTTGCTTCTCATCCAAGGGAGTGGGCTCACTCACAATTTTGCCCAAAAACACAGCCATGAATAAAGAATGGTACCAAAACACCGTCCAACAGCAACTTCTTCCAACAATCCAACAACAGTTTGGTGAAGAACAATGCAGTTTCCAGCACGATGGAGCACCGTGCCATAAGGCAAAAGTGATAACTAAGTGGCTCGGGGACCAAAACATTGACATTTTGGGTCTATGGCCTGGAAACTCCCCAGATCTTAATCCCATTGAGAACTTGTGGTCAATCCTCAAGAGGCGGGTGGACAAACAAAAACCCACAAATTCTGACAAACTCCAAGAAGTGATTATGAAAGAATGGGTTGCTATCAGTCAGGAATTGGCCCAGAAGTTGATTGAGAGCATGCCCAGTCGAATTGCAGAGGTCCTGAAAAAGAAGGGCCAACACTGCAAATACTGTCTCTTTGCATAAATGTCATGTAATTGTCGATAAAAGCCTTTGAAACGTATGAAGTGCGTGTAATTATATTTCACTACATCACAGAAACAACTGAAACAAAGATCTAAAAGCAGTTTAGCAGCAAACTTTGTGAAAACTAATATTTTAGTAATTCTCAAAACTTTTGGCCACGACTGTACATCCACACATATTGGAAACAGATGTGATTCACATATTCACTTGTTGCTGGGCAGAATCCATTCCCTATATGGACATAAGGCTAATGTAAACATATTCTCCCTCTAGTATGATGTCACCCAGCATCCTGTCCTTCATACAGATCATATAGCTTATTCCATTTAACCCTTCAACCAGTTCCGGCATTAATACATTTCAATGAAAATTAATGCCGGATCCGGCAATCAGGCAATCGTTCCGGAATACCGTAAAAAGGATGGAACGGAAGACATCCTGATGCATACTGAACGGATTGCTTTCCATTCAGAATGCATCAGGACAAAACGGAAGCGTTTTTTTCCGGTATTGAGCGCCTATGACAGAACTCAATACCGTAAAACTTTAACGCTAGTGTGAAAGTAGCCTTAGTTGATTCATATAGATATGCAGTCTGTTATGTGATCTGATATTATATAAATTGGCTGATATTAGATAAATTGCTTATAAGTTCAAAAATATTTATTGTAGGCAATTTTTTCATACAAACTTTGGGCCAGTGTTTCATTTTCATTTCATTTTCATCTTTTTGCAAAATATCCATAGTATATTTAGATCTGGTGATGTGGATGCTTCGGGGCACATTTATTAAGACTGAATAAAACCCCTGCAATGGCGGTGCATCCGACGAAGTTACGAAGAGGCGCAAGCCTCTCCATAAGTTCGGTGCATCCAGCTCCAGTTTTAGATGTAAGTCAGCTCCCAAGCTATCTTACATTTAGACCATTTTCTACTCCTAAGGCAGATGTAGAAAATGATGAATGAGATGGGCCTGCTGCCCTGTCCCCTTCCCAGTGCACGCTACGCCCACAATTTTAGACCTGACAAGAGTGGGGTAAAGTCGCAGATAGCAGCTGCCATCTGTGCCTGAAATATTGAACCTGAAGTATCTCCATATAATAAATGACCCCCTTCATTTCTGGATAACTTGGACGGAACTGATCTCAGTCTTATCTGCATGCATATATCTATATTTAGGAGGCTAAAACTGTCTATACACCTTACATATTTACTGTCCAAACACTCATTTGGCTGACAGCTAGTGTTAAGCGAATCAAAGCACCCAAAGTGGAGTTCGATTTGAAGTTTAGGAAATAACCAACCTGTAGACATGTTTGAAGGAGCGTAGAACAAGGGGTTCAAAACACACCTCAGCACATGTTTCGCATAAGCTTCGCTAGGAGGCCTACAAGTTGGCTATTTCCTTGATTTATTTGCTTTTGGTGAAATGTACGGGGACTTTCTCTATCCCACCCTCTTCTGTCCTATAGTGATTGGGGAGTGAAGGGAGCTTTAAGTGGGGATTTAACACCATCCCCACTGCAGTGTTGGGTCCACTGCATAGGATGTCGTTACTGCAGCTACTGGATTATTACATGGATTGTTATACGGATTGGTAACCCCTGTATTAGTTACATGTATTTTCATCTTTTGTGGGAGCATGTGTGTAGAGAGGGTTTTAGACTTAGTGCAGCATTTGTGGAGATGATTCAATTTCTCTTTTTATTTTTGTATGATATTTATGTTGTAATAAAATAATTATTTTGTATTGTTTCAGCCTCTATGCCTCTTGTTCTCCCTGTTGGGGGTTTATGTGTAGGTTTTGCATTTATCTAGTTTACCTGCTGTGCCATTCATTTATTGGCGAGGGATTAATTTAATTTAGCATCATATATACATGATTACTGCAGCAATACCCATGTTGTGGTAGCAATCTACCTGTGTGTGTTAAAGATGACCTTTCACCTCTCCTGACATGCCTGCATAGGCGTCGCTACAGGGGAGCAAGTGGGGGAAATTGCCCCCCTAGGTTATTCCTTGCCCCCCTGCATGCCCCACGCTGATTCCCCTTTAAAATGCTGGCCACCGTTGCCGCTAGTACAGAGATCTGTCAGTTTTGCCAAACTGAAAGTACTGCCCATGCTGCCCACCAACTTCACCACTACGAGCTCCTCGGCAGCCAAGTGAATCTTCCCCCGCCCACCTCAGCTGCTATTGGCTGGGAGGGAGAGGGCAGCACTGCCATTGGCTGCCTGTGTATTTCAGCCTAGCAGAGCCTGCAGAGGCAGAAAATAATGCGGTATGGGGATTTAACATCAGGAAACATCGTTGCATGCCCCTCCCCCTGCCACCACGCCAAGAGAAAGAAGGCATGAGGAAAGAGCACAGCAGAACTGTAAGTACCTTTTCTATCTGCAATGCACCCCTGACCAGCGCCCCCTGCGTTACATGCACCCCTGACCAGCGCCCCCTGCGTTACATTCACACCTGACCAGCTCCCCCTGCGTTACATGTACCCCTGACCAGAGCACCTTACGTTACATGAACCCCTGACTAGTGCACCTTGCGTTACAAGCACCCCTGACCAGCACATCCTGAGTTACATGCACCCCTGACCAGCACCCCCTGCGTTACATTCACACCTGACCAGCTCCACCTGCGTTACATGCACCCCTGACCAGCGCACCTTACGTTACAAGCACCCCTGACCAGCACACCCTGAGTTACATGCACCCCTGACCAGAGCACCTTACGTTACATGCACCCCTGACCAGCACCCCCTGCGTTACATTCACACCTGACCAGCTCCACCTGCGTTACATGCACCCCTGACCAGAGCACCTTGCGTTACAAGCACCCCTGACCAGCACCCCCTGCGTTACATTCACACCTGACCAGCTCCACCTGCGTTACATGCACCCCTGACCAGCGCACCTTACATTACATGCACCCCTGACTAGTGCACCTTGCGTTACAAGCACCCCTGACCAGCACCCCCTGCGTTACATGCACCCCTGACCATCGCCCCCTGCGTTACATGCACCCCTGACTAGTGCACCTTGCGTTACAAGCACCCCTGACCACCACACATTGCGTTACATACACACCTGATCGGTGCATTCTGTGTTACAAACAGAATAAGTAGTATTAGTTGCACACACCAACAACACCCACAGGGTTATTTCACAAAAGGGTAAAGAGTTTGGAGAAGTCAGGAGAAGTGAACAATATAGGACAACATAGATGATTTGAAAAAAATTCTCCAATTCAACCCACTTTCCTATTCAGTTATGTTGTCCTAGATTATTCCCTTCTCCAAACTCTTCACCTTTTTGTGAATAAGCCTGTGAGCGTCTGTTCATTGGTCTTCTTTAGTGACATGTTTAACATATGAGATTATTTACACAGCCCTGGTATTTGCTAAAACTGCTTTAAACTATAAAGGAAATTTTTCGAGAGTGTTTCTCTTTTTCTCAGGTCTGAAGCAATACCCTTGACAGCTTGTCTTTTAAGTATTAGGTTAATAAAATAAAAAGGTAACCCTGCATACCGCAATACTCGTATTTTGTAATCTTATTTATATATAGTTATTTTGTGTTTTTCAGTAGTATGATTAAGTGGTGAAAATTATTAGTGCCCCCACATTTTTGACTGTGGTATCTTATGTGCCCCCCCTATATATTGTTCCTAGAGTAGCCACTGCATGCCTGTTTTAATAGTCTTCATGCATTCCTCATGCAATAACAATTCTGGAGCATCTATTCTTATGGCTCTATGTTGTGCCATTCCTTTATTATTTCTACTAGAAGTTAGGAATGAATTGCTAGCAGTCTGCAGTAAGGGTACAGCGGGGTGGTAACCAGTTGGGGGTGTGCACCTGCACAGTCTGAAAATGGTAGCACTGATTGGATAGAGTGAGTTGGTGCAGGTACAAACCCCTAAGGCCCCTTTCACATGAGTGAGTATCCCGCGCGGATGCGATGCGGGAGGTGAACGCATTGCACCCGCACTGAATACTAACCCATTCATTTCTATGGGGCTGTTCACATGAGCGGTGATTTTCACGCATCACTTGTGCGTTGCGTGAAAATCGCAGCATGCTCCTCTTTGTGCGTTTTTCACGCAACGCAGGCCCCATAGAAGTGAATGGGGTTGCGTGAAAATCGCAAGCATCCGCAAGCAAGTGCGGATGCGGTGCGATTTTCACGCACGGTTGCTAGGAGACGATCGGGATGGGGACCCGATTATTATTATTTTCCCTTATAACATGGTTATAAGGGAAAATAATAGCATTCTGAATACAGAATGCATAGTAAAACATCGCTGGAGGGGTTACAAAAAAAAGATAAAAATTTTTAACTCACCTTAATCCACTTGTTCGCGTAGCCCGGCATCTCCTTCTGGCTTCATCTGATCTCTGTGCAGCAACAGGACCTTTGGTGACGTCATTCTGGTCATCACATGATCCATCACCATGGTAAAAGATCATGTGACGTACCATGTGATGACCGGAGTGACGTCATCAAAGGTCCTGTTGCTGCACAGAGTTCAGATGAAGACAGAAGGAGATGCCGGCATCGCGAACAAGTGGATTAAGGTGAGTTAAATTTTTTTAATTTTTTTTTTAACCCCTCCAGCGATGTTTTACTATGCATTCTGTATTCAGAATACTATTATTTTCCCTTATAACCATGTTAGAAGGGAAAATAATACAATCTACAGAACACTGATCCCAAGCCCGAACTTCTGCGAAGAAGTTCGGGTTTGGGTACCAAACACGAGCGATTTTTCTCACGAGAGTGCAAAACGCATTACAATGTTTTGCACTCGTGCGGAAAAATCGCGGGTGTTCCCGCAACGCACACGCACATTTTCCCGCAACGCCCGTGTTGAGGCCTTACTGGTTACTACCCCTCTGTACCCAGGGCCAGACTGGGGATAAAAACCACCCCTGGAAAAAGTTGCATACCAGCCCCACAGCATTGCATCATTATTTACTTGTTTATAAAAGGGGAAAGCAGTCATTTTAAAACACGTGTGTAAACACGAATAAGAACTTTGCCCCACAATAGCTCTTTTGTAGAACCCCCATTTTTCATAGTATCACAGTAGACCAGCTTTTCCCAACCAGGATGCCTCCAGCTGTTGCAAAACTACAACTCTCAGCATACCCAGACAGCGTTTGGCTGTCAGGGCATGCTGGGAGATGTAGTTTTGCAACAGCTGGTGGCATCCTGGTAGAGAAACACTACAGTAGACCATTATCCCATCCAATTGGGTCAGAACTAAGAATAATCAACTTAAATCAGCTGTACATATATAATTATACACAGGAGATACCCAGGTTATACCAGCATGGTCCATATCACTATATGCAAGCAGACGTATAAGTTATAAATCTTCAATGGACCATGCTTATATAACCTGGGTATCCCCTGTATATAATTATATATGTACAGCTGGTATAAGTTATACATCTTCTTGTATATAGTGATATGGACCATGCTGGTATAACCTGGGCATCTCCTGTATATAATTATATATGTACAGCTGGAATAAGTTATACATCTTCTTGTATATAGTGATATGGACCATGCTGGTATAACCTGGGTATCTCGTGTATATAATTATATATGTAGAACTGGTATAAGTTATACATCTTCTTGTATACAGTGTATAACTTATACCGTCTCTACATATATAATTATATACAGGAGATGCCCAGGTTATACCAACTGTACATATATCATTATATACAGGAGGTACCCAGGTTATACCAGCATGGTCTATTAAAGATTTATAATACACTGCTTAAAAAAATAAAGGGAACACTTAAACAACACAATGTAACTCCAAGTCAATCACACTTGTGTGGAATCAAACTGTCCACTTAGGAAGCAACACTGAGTGACAATCAATTTCACATGCTGTTGTGCAAATGGGATAGACAACAGGTGGAAATTATAGGCAATTAGCAAGACACCCCCAATAAAGGAGTGGTTCTGCAGGTGGTGTCCACAGACCACTTCTCAGTTCCTATGCTTTCTGGCTGATGTTTTGGTCACTTTTGAATGCTGGCGGTGCTTTCACTCTAGTGGTAGCATAAGACGGAGTCTACAACCCACACAAGTGGCTCAGGTAGTGCAGCTTATCCAGGATGGCACATCAATGCGAGCTGGGGCAAGAAGGTTTGCTGTGTCTGTCAGCGTAGTGTCCAGAGCATGGAGGCGCTACCAGGAGACAGGCCAGTACATCCGGAGACATGGAGGAGGCCGTAGGAGGGCAACAACCCAGCAGCAGGACCGCTACCTCCGCCTTTGTGCAAGGAGGAACAGGAGGAGCACTTCCAGAGCCCTGCAAAATGACCTCCAGCAGGCCACAAATGTGCATGTGTCTGCTCAAACGGTCAGAAACAGACTCCATGAGGGTGATATGAGGGCCCGACGTCCACAGGTGGGGGTTGTGCTTACAGCCCAACACCGTGCAGGACGTTTGGCATTTGCAAGAGAACACCAAGATTGGCCACTGGCGCCCTGTGCTCTTCACAGATAAAAGCAGGTTCACACTGAGCACATGTGACAGACGTGAGAGAGTCTGGAGACGCCGTGGAGAACGTTCTGCTGCCTGCAACATCCTCCAGCATGACCGGTTTGGCATTGGGTCAGTAATGGTGTGGGGTGGCATTTTTTTGGAGGGCCGCACAGCCCTCCATGTGCTCGCCAGAGGTAGCCTGACTGCCATTAGGTACCGAGATGAGATCCTCAGACCCCTTGTGAGACCATATGCTGTTGCAGTTGGCCCTGGGTTCCTCCTAATGCATGACAATGCTAGACCTCATGTGGCTGGAGTGTGTCAGCAGTTCCTGCAAGACGAAGGCATTGATGCTATGGACTGGCCCGTCCGTTCCCCAGACCTGAATCCAATTGAGCACATCTGGGACATCATGTCTCGCTCTATCCACCAACGTCACGTTGCACCACAGACTGTCCAGGAGTTGGCAGATCCTTTAGTCCAGGTCTGGGAGGAGATCCCTCAGGAGACCATCCGCCACCTCATCAGGAGCATGCACAGGCGTTGTAGGGAGGTCATACAGGCACGTGGAGGCCACACACACTACAGAGCCTCATTTTGACTTGTTTTAAGGACATTACATCAAAGTTGGATCAGCCTGTAGTGTGTTTTTCCACTTTAATTTTGAGTGTGACTCCAAATCCAGACCTCCATGGGTTGAAAAATTTGATTTCCATTTTTTTATTTTTGTTTGATTTTGTCAGCACATTCAACTATGTAAAGAACAAAGTATTTCAGAAGAATATTAAATTAATTCAGATCTAGGATGTGTTATTTTTGTGTTCCCTTTATTTTTTTGAGCAGTGTATATACCAGCTGTTAGCTGTACATTTATAATGATAGCCAGATGATGCCTAGGTTATTCCAACTTAGTATATTTAAAGGGAGTCTTTCACCTAATCTGAGCGTTTCATCCAGATCATGAAAAAAACACTTTTTAAACGTATGCAAATGAGCTTCTGAAGGTGCCCAGGGGCGGCATTACTGGGTGATGTGCCCAGAAAAACACACCTCTTTCAGCCCTCCGGCACGCCCTTCTGTCCTATTACCTCTTCCGCCTCCAGCCGGCAAAAGTCACAATTGGCACCAGAGGCCGGCGGGCCGGCTGTGTTTAGTTGGCCGGGGCATGCGCAATATGAAAAGCTGTTCCTCTGCCCATAATGGGCAGAGCAGTGCGCAGGTTCGGGCCAGTTCCCAGCCTGACTTCTTCTCTTGCCGCTTGTGACGTCCGCGGGCTGGAGGCAGAGGAGGAGGTAATAATAGGACAGAAGGGCGAGCCAGAGGGCTAAAAGAGGTGTGTTTTTCTGGGCACATCGCCCAGTAATGCCACCCCTGGACACCTTCAGAATCTAATTTGCATAAGTTTAAAAAGTGTTTTTTTCATGATCTGGACGAGGGACACAGAAAACAAAGGTACCATTGTAATGAGGGTCAAAGAGTCTATAACTTGATCTGAGTGGTCTAAAATGCTCAGATTAGGTGAAAGACTCCCTTTAATTTATACTCAGATATATAGTCCGCCTGTAAGTACCTGGCCTTCCCCCTCTGTCCCCCTCTTCCTCACCCCCCCTTCCCCCTCTTACTCACCCCCTTCCTCACCTCTTCCCCCCTCTTCCTCACCCCCCTTCACCTTCTGTCTCCCTTCTTACCCCCAGTTCAGGACGTGTGCCTCGTAGTCCTTGTATTCACAGCTCCTCAGGCTGTTTACATCAGCATACACGCGGGCTCTGCTCCCGGTCTGCGGGCCCGCCATAGCTGCTGAGAATCTGGAGGTTAGGCCCCGCAGCCCCGGGCTAGGGAGGCGGTGGGAGGCCACTCGCAGGAAGAGAGGGGCGGCCAAACACAGGACCGCCGGGCCAGGATCACGGGCTTCCGTGACTGAAAGTGAACGGGCGGCGCCTGCAAATCACAGCGACACCAGGTGGTCGGAGGGAGGCAGCGCTGCTCCCATGGAGGCCTGCCGGCCTGCTTAGCTCCACTACACCAGAGCTTTCGGCCTACCGGGAAATTTCCCTGTATCCCGATAGGCCAGTCCGGCCCTGTCTGTACCCTTCCTGCAGACTGCTAGCAATTCATTCATAACTTCTAGTAGAAATAATAGGGGAATGGCACAATATAAAGCCATAAGAGTAGATTCTCCAGAATTGTTATTACATGAGGAATGCATGTAGCTATTAAAACAGGCATGTCAGGAGAGGTGAAATGTCCTCTTTAAGCTGAAATTGAGCTGCAATCCTCAGTCGTCCATTTGTGTATTTTCAGTATCCACACTGTCGTCCTTTAATTTCTTTTGAGGGGTTAAATTTAATTAAGCAGCATATATACGTGATTACTGCAGCAATACCCATGGTGTGGTAGCAATCTACCTGTGTGTGGTAAATTGAAATTGCCTCAAATCAGATTCCTATGTCTCAGATCAGACACCCATGTCTCAGATCAGCCCTCAGATCAGACCCTCATGCCTCAGATCAGACCCCCATGCCGCAGAGCAAATAAAACAAAAACAAATCAACTTCCCTCTCGTGCTCCAGACTAAGCCGATCCTACAATTCAGCTCTCTTCTTCTTCCTGCCGCATGCTGTGCTGTGACTCGACACGCACAGGGTGAGTTCACAGAGTGTCCTCTTGCTGTGTGCAGTCACAGCACAGCTGATGGCAGAGGACCAGGAAGCTTTGAGTACAGAGCCCGGGGAGCACTGCATTCACTGCTTCCCGGTCTTCCGGTAGTAATGAGCACTTCTATAATGGAAACGCTAATTAGTATTTGCCCTATCAGATGTAGTGACATTTTTCCCCCACTTTGGGAAAAATATGGTAAATTGATTACTACAAGACACAAGGTATAGCAGCAATCTACCTAGGTGTATTAATGAGAAATTGAGCGTCAAGCCTCAATTGTCCGTTTATGTATATGTATGTATATATATATGGTTGCAATTTAAAAAATTCTGGGGGTGTTCAATTTATTTAAGTTGCATATATATGTGATTACTTCAGCAATACCCCTGGTTTGGCAGCAATCTACCATTGTGTATTAGGGTGAAATTTAACATCAAGTCTCAATCGTCCCTATCGTTACGTATATTCAGTTTAAAAATGCAAGTGTTTGGGGGATTGATAAATATAATTAAACCAGCACATACAGTCAGGTCCATAAATATTGGGACACTGACACAATTCTAAGATTTGTGGCTCTATACACCTCCACAATGAATTTTAAATTAAACAAACTAGATGTGCTTTAACTGCAGATTGTCAGCTTTAAGTTGAGGGTATTTACATCCAAATCAGGTGAACAGTGTAGGAATTACAACAGTTTGCATATGTGCCTCCCACTTTTTAAGGGACCAAAAGTAATGGGACAATTGCCTTCTTGGCTGTTCCATGGCCAGGTGTGTGTTATTCCCTCATTAACCCAATTACAATGAGCAGATACAAGGTCCAGAGTTCATTTCAAGGGTGCTATTTGCATTTGGAATCTGTTGCTGTCAACTCTCAAGATGAGATCCAAAGAGCTGTCACTATCAGTGAAGCAAGTCATCATTAGTCTGAAAAAACAAAACAAACCCATCTGCTCATATTCAGCCAAATGATTCAGAACTCATTGGACAGCGCTTCACAGAGCAGATGGACAATGACCCAAAGCATACTGCAAAAGCAACCAAAGAGTTTTTTAAGGGAAAGAAGTGGAATGTTATGCAATGGCCAAGTCAATCACCTGACCTGAATCCGATTGAGCATGCATTTCACTTGCTGAAGACAAAACTGAAGGCAAAATGCCCCAAGAACAAGCAGGAACTGAATACAGTTGCAGTAGAGGCCTGGCAGAGCATCACCAGGGATGAAACCCAGCGTCTGGTGATGTCTATGCGTTCCAGACTTCAGGCTGTAATTGGCTGCAAAGGATTTGCAACCAAGTATTAAAAAGTAAAAATTTGATTTATGATTATTATTCTGTCCCATTACTTTTGGTTCCTTTACCTCCTCAGGACCGCCGTACGCAGGATTGCGTCTTTGCGGCGGTCCTGTTGTTCTGGGTGGACGCGCCGGTGCGTCCTCTCGCGAGACGCGAGATTTCGTGCATTGCCGGCCCGCACATGCGCATCGCGGGCCGGCAAAAGTTAAAGAAGTATTTCGTCACCAGCCTGCCAGCAACGATCATTGGCTGGCAGGCTGGCGATTTTCAAAAAATCGAATCACAAGCCAGATAACAGATCATATTAGTAAATATGATCTGTTATATGACTTCTCTGCTCCTGTGCTGGTCCTTTTCGTCGGTTGGATCCAGCAGAGGAGCAGACTTCACAGTGAGTAGCACCAACACCACACTTTAGCCCCAGATCACCCCCCTGCACCCCAATTAACCCTTTGATCACCCCTTTGATCGCCCCTGTCAATCACTATTGAAAGGAAAAAAAGTGATCAGTGTAAACTGTCCCTTTTTTTTTTTTCACTAGTATTGGCTGTTAGGTTTAGGGATAGTTTAGGCCCCTTGGTTAGGTAGTTAGCGTCAGTTAGCGCCCAGCCCACCGCACCGCAGTCACTTTTATTCGCTGATTAGCGTATCGCTAATCAGCATTTGTACTTTTATAGTATCTGTAAGTGATCAAAACTGATCACGGTCAGATCTATAATAGTATTAGTGTCACTTTAGTTCGCCCTCCACCCAAAACGCAGTGTTTGCCCGATCAGGCCTGATCGGTCGCCCACACGTGCGTTCACCCACGCCCGCCCCACCGCAGTGACAAAAAAAATTTTGTTTTTTGATCACTGCACATTCACTTTACAAGCACTGCGGCGATAAAAAAATCAGTTTTGATATTTTTTATCAACCGCAGCAGCCTCCGGTACTTCGCTAGCCTCCCCTTTGTAAGACAGGTTTGCTTTTTTTCTTGGGTAGTCTCAGGGAATACCCCTAAATTTAGTAGTCCAAATGGCAAACAGGGGGTATTCTTCTGAAGAGGCCTACAGGATTCTGACCCAGTCGGATGAGGAGTGGGAACCCTCATCTGATGAATCTAGCGGGTCAGAATATGAACCTGTGGAAAGCAGTGGCTCTCTGACCCAAAGTTCGGACGAGGAGGTGGAGGTCCCTGGCAGCACCAGGCGTACCAGGCCCCGTGTCGCTAGACCACAGGTTACGCAGGATCCGTTTCAAGAGCAGCAGAGTGGGGCTGTCGCTGCCGGATCACGTGGTGAGGCATACACCAGCAGCGCAGCCCTTCCTGGACCTAGTACCAGCACTGCCGTACAACATGGTGACGTGGCGAGCACCAGAAGGGCAGTTGAAGCTGGTACGGTGGCACGTGCACTAGTTACCCCCGTCGCAGCCACCGCGCAGACAGGCCCGTAGAGCCCCTAGAATCCCTGAGGTGCTGGCAAACCCTGATTGGCAGTCACCAACTTCAGCCGCACCTGTAGTTCCCCCTTTCACCGCCCAGTCTGGAGTTCGGGTTGAGACGGCTCAAATCGGTTCGGCCCTGGGATTTTTTGAGCTGTTCTTGACTGCGGAACTCTTGGACTTAGTCGTGGCAGAAACAAATCGGTATGCCACACAATTTATATCCGCCAACCCGGGAAGCTCTTATGCCCAGTCTTTCCGGTGGAAACCAGTCCAAGTTTCCGAACTTAAAATTTTTTTGGGCCTTCTCCTCAACATGGGTCTAACTAAAAAGCATGAATTGCGGTCATATTGGTCCACGAACCCAATTCATCACATGCCCATGTTCTCTGCTGCTATGTCCAGGACACGATTTGAGACCATCCTCCGTTTTCTGCATTTTAGCGACAACACCACCTCCCGTCCCAGAGGCCACCCAGCTTTTGACCGGCTCCACAAAATTCGGCCCCTCATAGACCATTTCAACCTGAAATTTGCAGATTTGTATACCCCTGAGCAAAACATCTGCGTAGACGAGTCCCTAATACATTTTACCGGGCGCCTTGGCTTCAAACAATACATCCCAAGCAAGCGTGCCTGGTATGGGGTCAAATTGTATAAGCTCTGTGAAAGGGCCACAGGCTATACCCACAAATTTCGGATCTATGAGGGAAAAGATCAGACCCTGGAGCCGGTCGGTTGCCCTGACTACCTGGGGAGCAGTGGGAAGACAGTCTGGGACTTGGTGTCACCCTTATTCGGCAAGGGGTACCATTTTTATGTGGACAATTTCTACACAAGTGTGGCCCTCTTTAGGCATTTGTTTCTAGAACGGATTTGCGCCTGTGGCACCGTGCGAACTAGTCGCGTGGGCTTCCCCCAACGGCTTGTAACCACCCGTCTTGCAAGGAAGGAGAGGGCTGCCTTGTGTAATGAAGAACTGCTCGCGGTGAAATGGAGAGACAAGCGTGACGTTTACATGCTCTCCTCCATTCACGCAGACACGACAATCCAAATTGAAAGGGCAACCCGTGTCATTGAAAAGCCCCTCTCAGTCCACGACTATAATGCGCTCATGGGAGGGGTGGACTTCAATGACCAGATGTTGGCTCCCTATTTAGTTTCCCGCAGAACCAGACGCTGGTATAAGAAGGTGTCTGTATATTTAATTCAATTGGCTGCCTATAATAGTTTTGTTCTCTACAGTAAGGCTGGGAGAACAGGATCCTTCCTCAAATTCCAGGAAGAGATCATCGAGAACCTCCTGTATCCAGGAGGTTCCGTGGCCCCATCCACCAGTGTAGTTAGCCGTCTACACGAGCGACATTTCCCCAGTGTCGTTGCTGGTACCTCAACCCAACCGCCACCCCGAAAAAAATGTCGTGTCTGTAGCAGGAGTGGAATAAGGCGTGACACCCGCTATTTCTGTCCTGACTGTCCTGACCACCCTGCCCTATGCTTTGGTGAGTGTTTCCGGAAGTACCACACACAGGTACACCTAGCATAGGGATTGCATCTCACAGGACAGGCACACAGGGCTATTAGGGCCCTTTTACTCACAGCTGCTGCAAACCTCTCCTTTCACCTGGGATAAAGTGCATAACGTACTTCGCCACATCTTTGGGCGATTTGCGCTTTGCACATTGTCCCATGGGGAAGGAGAGGTTTGTTCTATAAAGGTAAAAAAAACTAAACAAAAAAAAAATTACCGGTAAGTAAAAAAGTTAAACGTTCAGTTAAAAAAGTTAAAAAAAAGTTTCTATGTTCTGTTCAACAGTTAATAAATTTATTGCGTTGCGGCCTGGTTTTTTCTTTTTTGTTTTGTTTTTTTTACCTTTCAGGTGGACCAACCGATCGACTAGCTGCAGCACTGATGTGCATTCTGACAGAAGCATTGCGCTGCTGTCAGATTACACGCAAGTCGGTGTATGCGGCGCTGCAAGACGAGATTTCTCCTCTGCAGTAAAAGATATGTTTGCCGAGGCATATGAGCTGAGAAGGTGGCGGTGTTCATATACTTTGGCAAACACTTTGTATATATAAAAAAAAAAATCCCGGCAATGATTTATTCATCCACATCGATTGATGTGAATGGAGAAATCTGGTTTGCCAGGGCATACGAGCTGAAGTGGGTATGGATGTTGGGCGGAGCTCCTATGTCCTGGCAGACGCCTTTCCCCTCCTTTTTTTTTTTTTGGCAGAGATTTTTTCATCCACATTGATCGATGCGAATGAAGAAATCTGTGCCGTTCATTTTTTTCTTTCAGCCCAGAGGCTGAACGGAAAAAAAAAATCTCATTACCCGTATGCTCAATATAAGGAGAATAGCAGAAACTCCTAATGCTGGGCATACATGTAATGATTGTGGAGACCCTCAAATGCCAGGGCAGTACAAACACCCCACAAATAACACCATTTTGGAAAGAAGACACCCCAAGGTATTCGCTGAGGGGCATATTGAGTCCATGAAAGATTGAAATTTTTGTCCCAAGTTAGCGGAAAGGGAGACTTTGTGAGAACAAAATCAAAAAAATCTATTTCCGCTAACTTGTGCCAAAATTATTTTTTTTCTATGAACTCGCCATGCCCCTCATTGAATACCTTGGGGTGTCTTCTTTCCAAAATGGGGTCACATGTGGGGTATTTATACTGCCCTGGCATTTTAGGGGCCCCAAAGCGTGAGAAGAAGTCTGGTATCCAAATGTCTAAAAATGCCCTCCTAAAAGGAATTTGGGCCCCTTTGCCCACCTAGGCTGCAAAAAAGTGTCACACATGTGGTATCTCCGTATTCAGCAGAAGTTGGGGAATATGTTTTGGGGTGTCATTTTACATATACCCATGCTGGGTGAGATAAATATCTTGGTCAAATGCCAACTTTGTATAAAAAAAATGGGAAAAGTTGTCTTTTGCCAAGATATTTCTCTCACCCAGCATGGGTATATGTAAAATGACACCCCAAAACACATTCCCCATCTTCTCCTGAGTACGGAGATACCAGATGTGTGACACTTTTTTGCAGCCTAGGTGGGCAAAGGGGCCCACATTCCAAAGAGCACCTTTCAGATTTCACAGGTCATTTACCTACTTACCAGACATTAGGGCCCCTGGAAAATGCCAGGGCAGTATAACTACCCCACAAGTGACCCCATTTTGGAAAGAAGACACCCCAAGGTATTCCGTGAGGGGCATGGCAAGTTCCTAGAATTTTTTATTTTTTGTCACAAGTTAGTGGAAAATGATGATTTTTTTTTTTTTTTCTTACAAAGTCTCATATTCCACTAACTTGTGACAAAAAAAAA